>NC_133410.1:171700795-172001363 GCF_049350105.2 Macaca mulatta
CAGAAATGATAAGGCAGTTAAAGGGAGCTTATCTTAAGGGATATCATCTCTTTAAAGGGCCAGGTTGGGGGGAAATTCCAATAACCAGAAAGTCTCATAGATAGAGAGTTCACAAAATTTGAAAATCGATGCCAGTATCAAAATGTCAGGAATACCAATGGCTTCTGTACAGTTAGTGAGAACTCAGGAGGAAGAAAATAATTTCCCTTTTATGAATTCATCCACGCTGATCACCAGATCCAGGACCTTCTAGTGAACTTAAACAGTTTGATAACAAAATACAAAAACGTGCTAACAATACTTGCCTCCTTTTCTTTTCGATCATTCTAAGACTTACTGGCAATCAAAGATATATATATATATATATATATATATATATACACACACACACACACACACACACACGTATATACATATATGTGTTTTTAAACAGCTGTTTAAGAGTTTCCCATAGTTCATTCAAATTACTCTTATTGGCTTAACTATTTCCTTGCATCAATGTATGCTGATCGATCCTCTCACTTACCTAATATAGGAAGTTAAGGATCTAAATGAAAAATATTTATCTTACTGTTACAGTAAAAGTGAATGACTTTCATTCCAAGTTCTACTTTGCTTTCTATACATACAACGTGTTGTTACATCTTGTGAGTCCTTTTTTTTATTCATACGTGAAAAGTGAATCACATAAATATGTTTTTTTCATGTGGGAAAGCTAAATTTATTATTCACAGATAAGATTATCCAGCAAGACAGCCACACTGACAGACTTGAGAGAAAATTTTAAAAATTAATGATTTTTTCCCAATAGCATATCAACAACCAATTTTGAAGTACTTAGTTCACAGAAATTTTTGTAGCGTAGAGAAAGAATCATTAAAGTTTAGCTAGAGTCAGAAGGAAGAGGAGAGCAAGTCAGAAGATACATGTAGAGAAAATCCTCCTACTGGGTGTTTTGGGGAAGAGGGAGAGAGAGTAAGAAAGAGAGAAAGGTGGTACATGGTCGAATGTGTGCAAATTAATTTTAGGTTCTCTAGGCTCTGCGTGGGTTTTGGGGGATGAGGGGTGCAGAGCGAGAGAAAGATACTTAGATATTTTATGAGATAAGACCAAGGGTGGGTGGGCTGGGGGCTCCAGGAGGAAGCAGCTCCCCAGCTGCCCCCTATCCACCTACCGAGGCACAGCCCCTGCAGAATAAATCTGGCAGCCTGAAGTTGAGCTTTCTTGAGTCATTCTGTACCATCTTTCAAGAGGTTCTGCCAAGAAAAATTTGGAACTTGGAAAATTTTTGGTACAACCAACGTGTGCCACCCATCAGCTGACAGAGGTACGCTGGTCCCAGCCCCAGGAGTAGGACAATACCTATTTATTCTACTGTAATGGTTTGTTTGAGTGAAAGCTAACCAGGCTTTCTTCATTTTTCAAAACAAACCTTTACTAAGGGCAACTTAAACATTCAACAGTTAAGTTTACTTTCTTATAGAAGAAGTCTTTAAGTTAAACAAAAACCTAAATCAAAATCAATGCACTTATCACTTAACTTTTGTTTATGGTTCTTCTTATTCATCACTTATCTTTCCAGCTTCAGAGAAACACTCTTAATTTCTTTCAGATGCTTCAGTTCTGAGATACCGGGATTTGAACAGTACTGATCTCAGAGATTTCTTTTGGAGTAAACAACTAAGGACTTTCTTTTTGCTGCAGGCTGTGACTTCAAATTCAGTTTCTTCTTCTTTCATCTATCATAGGGTGAACTACCAAAAGAAAAAATAAAACAGCCCCTGTTTTTTTTCTGATTATTTCTCCCTGTTTTTATCCTCAATATATAAAGCAGAAATAGGGCTGAAGATAAAGGGAAAAAAAGAGGCTTCATGTCTGTGTTTCAACACTGAAAAGTCAAAAAAAGTCCAAGTCTAATCTCCTATAATATAAAATGACACAAACTCACAGGGAGTTTACATTTTTTCTTTTATTCTATACTCCTGCTCACTTGAGTCTTTGTTGACTATTATTAAAACAATGACAACCAAACTGATTCATTTTTATTGAGCACACAAATTGTGATTAGTAGAGTTTTTATGTATGGACTTGAAATTTTTCTTTGTTCTTAGCTGTTTGTTTACAACTAAATTGTAAGCTTGTTGCATATAGGGAATATATCTTCTACTTGCTTGTTCAAACTGTGTCTGGAATTGGTGGGTTCTTGGTCTCACTGACTTCAAGAATGAAACCTCGGACCCTCACGGTGAGTGTTACAGCTCTTAAAGATGGTGTGTCTGGAGTTTGTTCCTTCTGATGTTTGGACGTGTGCAGAGTCTCTTCCTTCCAGTGGGTTCGTGGTCTCACTGGCTTCAGGAGAGAAGCTACAGACCTTCGCGGTGAGTGTTACAGCTCTTAAGGTGGCACGTCTGGAGTTGTTCGTTTCTCCTGTCTGGAGGTGTTCGTCCTTAATGGTTGGTTCACAGTCTCGTTGGCTTCAGGAGTGAAACTGCAGACCTGCGTGGTGAGTGTTACAGCTCATAAAGGCAGCATACACTCAAAAGAGTGAACAGCAGCAACATTTATTGGATTTATTGTGAAGAGCAAAAGAACAAAGCTTCCACAGTATGGAAGGGAACCCCAGCTGGTTGCCGCTGCTGGCTCAGGTGGCCTGCTTTTATTCCCTTATCTGGTCCCACCCACATCCTGCTGATTGGTCCATTTTACAGAGAGCTGATTGGTCCGTTTTACAGAGTGCTGATTGGTGCGTTTACAACCCTTTAGCTTGACACAGAGTGCTCACTGGTGTGTTTACAATCCTTTAGCCAGACAGAAAAGTTATCCAAGTCCCCACCTGACCTTTAGCTAGACACAAAAGTGCTCCAAGTCCCCACCAGATTAACTAGATACAGAGTGCTGATTGGTGCGTTTACAAATATTTATCTAGACACAGAGTGATGATTGGTGCGTTTACAATCCTTTAGTTAGACAGAAAAGTTCTCCAAGTCCCCACCTGACCCAGAAGCCCAGCCAGCTTCACCTCTCATTGGCACTTGCCATTGGACTTTGTGGCACCTAGCCCGGGCACTCTGGCAGCCCAGAGGGAGCTCAGTCCCCCAATCAAGTCCAGCAGGTGCCAGCTGGCCATGCCGAGTGCGGGGCCTGCCAAGCCTGCACCCACCTGGAACCTGCGCAGGCCCACAAGTGCCATGTACAGCCCTGGCTCCCACCTGCACCTCTCCCTCCACACCTCCTCACAAGCAGAGGGCCACCTTCGACCTCGGCCAGCCCCAGAGAGGGGCCCCCACAGAGCAGCGGCAGGCTGAAGGGCTCTTCCAGTGCAGCCAGAGCAGACGCTGAGACTGAGGAGGTGCTGAGAGCAGCAAGGGCTGCTAGCACGTTGTCACCTCTCAATCCCCTCTCTAAATAGGACACCCCAACTGCTGTTGGGAATTTGGCTGATGACCACTCTAGCTACTTCCTGCTGGATAGGGGCAAAGAAGGGGCCCTGCAGTTGTAGTGTCCTCCAGAGGGGAACTCTTTAGGCTAGTGGGAGGGCCAGCGGGTCAGTCCAGGGATCCTCGGTAGAAGTTGTTAGTTGAGCTCATTTGGGGTTCCATTTGTAAGACCATCTGTAGCTTGATGCCCTCCATTCTAGAGGAAACAAATTTGACAAGAAGGTTAAAAACACAGGGTCCAAAGGCGAGTAACAGCAAGATGGCTGTCACTGGACCTAGAAAGGGGAGAAGCCATGTTGCCCAACTCCAGAGGTTGGTATAAGAGTTTGAAAGGCGTTGCGTGATTTCAGAAGCCTTTTCCTGTAAATGCCAGGTGGCATCTCCTACTATCCCTGACTAGTTAGTGTAAAAGCAACAGTCTTCCCCTAAGAAGGTGCAGAGTCCTCCTTTCTCAGCAGTGAGAAGGTCTAGGCCTCAGCGGTTTTGGAGAGTCACTGCTCGCCAAGACTCTATTTGGGATTGTAGAGTAAGGAGAGATTTTGTTATTTCTTGCAAACTGTCTAAGAAATCCCTTGAGAGTGTGTGGTAGTAGGATAATGAAGTAGATAAACTGGCTATTCCGGTTCCTGTAGCAGTAGCCATTCCTAACCCTATAAGTAGGGGTATTAGTTGTTTGACTCTGCACTGACAGACTTGAGCTTTGAGGGGTACTGATAGGGTCTGATTTCCTGGGGCAATGTTAATGTTGGGACTTAGAAAGACTAACGTGCAGGTGCCTGTCCAGTTAGTGGGGAGGCGGATATAGGCCGATGTTCCACATAAGAAGAATATGCCTTGGTTGGGTACACAGAAATTTACCCTGGCATTTAAAGGAATAGGGTACCCTGTTTTTCTTTACTACTTCCATTTCTCTTTCTTTGTCTTTGACTTCTTGTCTCTTTCTGACTCCCTCTTTGTCTCTTCCTCTCTCTGACTTTCTGTCTCTTTGTCTCTCTTTCTGACTCCCTCTTTGTCTCTCTGTCTCTCTCTCTGATTTTCTGTCTCTTTCTCTCTTTCCTTTCTGCTGCTCTTTCCCTGCCTCTGCCAGATGCTTATGCTGCTCTTCTCCCCTCTCCTTCCCCTTTTGATGGCTTTGGCAGTGTAAGACTGCCACCTTTTTGGGTTTTTGTGTGCAATAACTCCATGGTTTCCTTGTGATATTTAATGGGGGTTCCCCCAGAGGTTAGGAACTCCCTTTCTTTCCATATTGCAGCGTGGGCATATAGGATTAGATAAGCATACTTGCTATCTATATACGCATTTATTCTTTTTCCCTTTCCCAGTTCTAAGGCTTGGGTAAGTGCCACTAGTTCTGCTAACTAGGCGCTGGTCCCTGGGGGAAGACGCTTACTTTCAAGTATGGTTATATCACTAACTATGGCATAACCTGCCCTTTGTAGCCCATTCTCCACAAATGAATTTTCATCGGTATATAGGTTAAGGTCAGGATTAGCTAAGGGAACTTCTAAGAGATTATCTTTGGCGGCAAACGTCTGGACTATAATTTGTTGGCACTCATGCGTGATTGGTTCCCCATTCTCTGGGAGAAAAGTGGCAGGGTTGAGGGCCACGCGTGTACATATTTGAAGCACCAGTCCCTCAAGGAGTAGCTCCTGGTATCTAAGTAGGCGGTTGTCTGATAGTCATAAACTTCCTTTGGCACCTAGTATGCCATTACATCATTAGTAATCCAGACAGTGAGATCCTTTCGTTGTATTATTTTGATAGTCTCTGACAGTAAGACGGTGACTGCCGCAACTACTCATAAACATTGAGGCCAGCCTTTTGCTACTACATCAATTTCCTTACTTAGGTAAGCCACTGGTTGTGGGGTTGTCCTACGAGTCTGAGTAAGGATCCCAAGAGCTATCCCTGTGCTCTCTGTGATGTATAGAGAGAAGTTTTGTCCTGTGAGAAGGCTTAAAACTGAAGCTTGTACTTGGGCCTGCTTTAAGGTTTTGAAGGCTGTTTCTATCCCCTGGTTCCCGTTCTACTAGATGAGTATTTGCCCTCTGGGTCTCCTTGATTATAGTATAGAGGGGCCTGGCTATCTCGCTGTATCCAGGGATCCACAGATGGCAAAAGCCGGTGATTCCAAGGAACCCTCGCAACTGTTTTAATGTCTTAGGGTGAGGATAAGACAGTACAGGCTGTGTTCATTCCTTGCTGAGGGCCCTGGTTCCTCTGGCTAAGATTAGGCCTAGATATTTGACCTGCTGTAGGCAAAGCCGGGCCTTCGACCTGGACGCCTTGTACTCTTGATTAGCTAGAAAGTTCAAGAGATCTAGAGTAGCCTGCTGGCATGAGGCTTCTGAACTGGTAGTCAAAAGTAAATCATCACATACTGAAGGACCAGAGTGCCTGGACTTGAGAAGTGGCCTAGATCTTGGGCCAGTGCCTGACCAAACAGGTGAGGGCTATCCCTAAACCACTGGGGCAAGACCGTCCACGTAAGTTGGGACGTGTGATCTGTGGGATCCTCAAAGGCAAAGAGATACTGGGAGTCAGAGTGCGGGGGAATACAGAAGAAGGCATCCTTGAGGTCCAGAACCGTGAACCATTCTGCTTCCTCTGGTATTTGAGAGAGCAACGTATAGGGGTTGGGTACAACTGGATATAGAGGAATTACTGCCTCATTGGGATGTTGCAGGGATTGCTGCATTTCCTTACTAAGGCTTGAGCTTTTAAACATTTAACAATATCCTGTAATCCTTTATGAGCTTCAGGCCTTAAAGGATATTGCTTTTGATAAGGAAAAGTGGTGGGGTCTTTTACCCTGATTTGGACTGGGCAGGCATATTTTGCCCTTCCAAATTGTCCTTCCAATGCCCAGACTTCAGGGTTGATTCCCTCCTCAAGCAGGGGACAACAAATGGATGACTTGTTACTCATGTTCATGTAGATAATAGCTCCAGCTTTGGCTAATATATCTCTCCCTAATAAGGGTGTGAGACTTTCAGGCATAATAAGAAAGGCATGTGAAAAGAACAGTCTCCAATTACAACTGAGGAGGTGGGAGAAATACCTGGTTACAGGCTGTCCCAGGATTCCTCAGATGGTAACGGACCTTGAGGACAGTCGTCCAGGACAGGAGATTAACACTGAGAATGCTGCACCAGTGTACAGGAGGAAGTCAATTTTCTGACCCTCAATGGTTAAACATACCCGGGGCTCAGTGAGGGTGATGACATGAGCTGGCACTTGCCCAGGGCACTCACAATCTTGTTGTTGGATCATCTGGTTGGGAGCTTCCGACCCAGAGAACCTTTGTCCTCTGGGGCAGTGCACCTTCCAGTGATTGCCTAGGCACAGCGGACATGGACAAGGGGGCAGCTTCTTTCTCATTGGACAATCTTTTTAAAAGTGTCCTTGTAAACCACACTGATAACAAGCCCTACTGGGTCATTGGCCTGCTCCATTTTCTGTCCTCTCTGAACCACCTGTCTGAGGGCCATGACTAAGGCTGCGGCCTTTCTCTGATCTCGCTTTTCCTTTTGGGCCTGTTCCTCTTGTTCCCTACTATAGAACACCGAGGTTGCCAGGTTTAATAATATCTCCAGATTTTGTTCAGGGCCCAGGGCTTGCTTTTGGAGCTTTCTCCTGATATCTGAGACTGACTGGGTAATAAACTTATCTTTTAGAATCAATTGACCCTCAAGTGATTCGGGCGACAGGGGAGTATATTTTCTTAAGGCCTCTCATTGCCGCTTAAGGAAGGCAGAGGGATTTTCTTCTTTTCCCTGAGTTATGGTGGACATCATTGAATAATTCATGGGCTTTTTCCTAATTCTTCTTAGTCTTTCTAGAACACAGGTCAACTGATGTTTATGACTCCAGTCCCCATGATCTGAGTCAAGGTCCCAGTGGGGATCCATACTGGGGACGGCTTGCTGACCAGTAGGGAATTTGTCCCTTTCTTCAGCAGTGATTCTATCATTTACTTGACTAAGATACCAGGTATCTCCAAACTCTCGGGCTGCAACTAAAGCCGCATTCTTTTCATTAAAGGCCAGGGTTTGATCTAACAATAGCTTGACATTTCTCCAAGCGAGATCAAAGGTTTGCCCTAGACCCTGTAGGACATCTATGTACCTATCAGGATCATCTAAAAACTTCCCCAGGTCTGCCTTGATTTGCTTTAAATCAGAGAGGGAGAAGGGGACATGCACCTGGGTTGGGCCAAATTCCCCTCCCCCTACAGCTTCAAGGGGACATAACCAATAGCCCGGGGTGGCGGGGGGTGGGGGTGCAGTTGTGGTCCTTTGGAGATTTCTTTGCTTATTTCCTTCTGGGTGGGGAAGATTAGAGGAAGATTATCATTAATAGGAAGGGGAGCTATAGGGAGGCTAGGATATGGGGGTAAGCTGAGAGGTCCTCCTGTGGGATGTAAATTGCAAATTTTACATAGTTGTGTATTCTCCTTCAATGAAAAGAAAGCTTGGACATAAGGTATTTCACTGCATTTGCCTTCCCTCTTACAGAAAAGGTCAAGCTGCAGGATAGTATTGTAATTTATACTTCCCTCAGGTGGCCATTTTTCCCCATCAGAGAGAGAATATTGGGAACAGGCCATAGTGCAGAAAAAAATGAGCCATCTCTTTTTCAGGGTTTGTGGGTCAAATTGGTCCCAATGACTTAGGATGCATTTCAAGGGTGAGCCTGTTGATGCCTGAGTGTTTTCCATCTGAAAGACAAAACCGCCCACGGTTTTGGTTTGTTTTGTTTCTCCCCCTGCCCAAGAACCCGCAACAGTCCCTGGACCCTGCTGATTGGAATAGTTGGGTTCACTGATACAGCAGCAGAAACACTAGTTTTCCTCTCAGACCACAAGGAGGACCGAGGAAGGTCAGATTTACTGGCCCTTACTGGTGCATTCTCAAAAACCTGTTAAGAGTCCTAAGCATTCTCCTGTTAGTATGGGACCTTACCCCGTCCTATTAAGATGTTATGCCCCTAAAATGAAGTGGAGGGCCATACCCTGAGGGAGGGGAGGAATCTCTAGAGTTGGAAGAGTGATGCCTTTTGTCCTCACTTATATGAATAGGAAGGATACAATTTCTGAGGCTCCCCATATCCTAGCTTCAGGAATAGCTTTTGTTAGGCCTGCTAGTCTGAAGAGGGATCCTAAAATTCCAGATAGTCCCCCCTATGATGGGGCTTTGGGCAAAAATTATATCTTTCTGATTGGTGAGCCTGGGTGCCTAAAGAAGATAACAGAGTCCTGAGGTTTAGAAATCATTCTTATAGGAAAAACTAGAAAAGCACCAGAGACAGGGAGTGATTTTTAGAAGCAGGACTAGTCTCAGAGAAGAGAGGCGAGAGAAAGTTTGTCTGGCAGGCATTAGGAACCAGGAGGCAAGGGTCAGGGTAGATAGAATAGATGGGCGAGTCTCACTTGGGTGACATGCCTTTGAGAGTTCCACTTATGGCCGCAGGGTCAACCAACTTGTTGTCAGGACCCTGGAGCTGAATGGCTTTCCTCTCTGTCGAACCTCATCTCAGCCCTGAAGTACAGGAAAAGCGGAAGCTGATTCCAGGCAAACCAATGCTCCCAACTCCAAAGAGTCAGAAGTTGTTAGAGAGCCGTTTCCCAAAAAGCTTGACACCCATGTCTTTAGTCCTGTGGCCGTGCTAGTCGCTTTTAACTGGCCAACAGTTGTTCTCCTGTGGGCAGGAGTGGGGGTCACAAGGTGCTCAGTGGGGGAGCTTCTGAGCCAGGAGAAGGAATTTCACAAGGTCAACCGCTCAGTTAAGGTGGGGCAGAAACAAATCACAATGGTGGAATGTCATCAGTTAAGGCAGGAACCAGCCATTTTCACTTCTTTTCTGATTCTTCACTTGCTTCAGGCCGTCTAGGTGTATACGTGCAGGTCACAGGGGATATGATGGCTTAGCTTGGGCTCAGAGGCCTGACAATAAGCATGTAGTTAAGGCTATAGTTCTATTAATGCCATATTTGGTGTACTTACCAATTCATAAAAATGGGTTTTCAATAAATTTGAACATACACACTCAGTGAAAAAAGATATTATTGTAAAAATGGCTATAAAAATATGGTTAATATTGGGTTAATATTGGATTCTGATATATTTCTTACCTGTGATCTCATTTTGTTTCCAGTTTTACTGAATATAACCAACCTTGGACATACAAAGATGTTGTTTTTATTTCTGAAATTACTCAGCTATAGTAAAGTATCAAGAATAGATATTTATATTTAAGAAGACTCACCCATCCCAGACTCTGAATTCGCTAATTAGCCAGTCAGAAAGAAGGATCACTAAGGAACAATTTACAATGCAATAAAAGTGATACGCTTTGTTTTCTGAATAACAGCAAAGCAAGAGGTTCCATAAGAATCCTGGCAGAGCAATCTTTCCACTTTCAATGTTGATCACTTAGATCTTGTGAAATTTGTGGTGATTTTTAGTATAAATGATTAGAAAAGCTATTATTTGTGCATAAGGGAAACCTAACTTAATTATATCCATAACTCAACAATTTGCTCAGTGCTTTTTTGTGCATTGGGAAATTATGTTTCAGAAAACCAAACCAAAACAAAACCAGTTGTTGACATTTTCTTTATTAGATTCAGCAAAAATCTTTCTTCATCTTTCATTAAAAGTGTTATTCTTGCAGCGTATACCAAGGCATCAGCAGCTCCCTACTCTTTAATCATTAGTTTGAAGTCTCTATTATTGTTCCTGGTGTGTATTGATATATACTGGAAAATTCTTAAGAGGCAGTTGGTGTAGAGGTTAAGATGTGAGCCATGGGCTCTGGACTGAGGCAGAGCCTGATGCAAATCTCAGCTCTGCAATTTGCTGGCTGTGTGAGCCCTGGTAAGTTAATCACTGTGAACTGCAGTTTACTTCATGATGTAATTCAGATAATAACAGCTGTGATACAATAGCATTATTATAAACATTAAGTAAGATAACATCTATCCGATTACCACTTAACACAGTGCCTGGTGCATAGTTTAAAATGCTTAATAAATGCTACCTGTAAATAGCTCCTAAAGTAAAAATTGGAGGCAACAAAGAGAATAATCACAAGCTGAAACTTGTCACTTTTGAAGTTATTATCTGTGACCCTTAACTAAAAATGTGTCATCTATTTAATATTTAACCAATTAATATGAATATCCTCTCTCATGTTGTCTCTAGACTTTAAGATAGTCTAATATTATTATTGCTATAAAAATCTGTTGGAAATAATTTTAAGATCATAAACAGAGTGCATTACATTTTCATTATGTTATAAGCAAAATTTCATTCCTACAAAATAAAATACTTATTTAACTCAAATAAGATATATTTCCTTTTGGCTAAACAAATATATTGCATTTTATAAGTAAAATATTTGGACTTGTCTGGCTTGTATCTGTCTTAAATCTTTTAGTAGATGTGGAAAACATGTTTATTTTTGCAGTGTTCAATAATTGTCTGCTAGGTTTTGTCACAGAATGCAAGCTCTAATTCAACTTCTGTTGAGAATTAGGCTTAAGTTATGATTGAGAATAAGGAAAATTATGAGCAAGGTGCCAATTATATCTTGAAATGTTTACCTCTAAACATTTTGTTCTAAGTTGCATATTTCATTTAAACATATCAATACTAATATTCTTTAATATTAGTCTACTCATTTAAGGGACTTTAGTTTTTTGTGTAAGAAACACGCAATTGATCAATGCATTTTCATAACCACACCTGTGGGAGGCCTCCATATTTAGATTTGAACCAGGAGACCACTATTGACAGTTTTCGCAAACAAAGACATAATATTAACCTAGGAGCCCAAATATGTGTAGTGAGTAAAACTCGCAATGGTTTGCCAGTTTTCTTATTACATTATTGCAAACTACAGAATTTGATTTTGTAAATTAAAGTATGCCAAACATCCTCAGAATCTAAGTGTTGCACTGACCAATATGGTAAGGCACTAGCCCCAAGTGACTATATGCCAAATTTAATTAAAATTTAAATTTAATACTTCAGTCCTTCAGTCCCACTGCTGCACTTCAAGAACGTAATTCCAAATAGGTAGCACTTTCGTATTAGAAAGTGCCTATATAGTTCCTGTCCATCACAGCAGGGTATTTCATTGGACAACACTAGTCTAGCGTTTCTGTTTTCTGTAGTAATGAAAAAGAACTACTGAAATAACATGAATAGTAACTAGTCATTCATTTTTTTCTTTTCATTCCTGTATTTTTCTCTGCTCACTTGTTTCTTATACTAATACAGAATTATCCGATAAGATTTCAGCCTAAAAATGGAAAAAGAATTCTTTGAATTAATAAATAATTGAGAAAAACAATCAAGAGTTAATTTTATGTTTTCTGAGGTATTTACAGAACAACATAGAAAAAAAAAAAACACCTGAGTGTTAGATGAATATTAACTTATACATAGAAATCTAAAATAAAGATCTATTTATCGGTGGCGAATTAGGCAAAAGTAGTTGACAAAATTCATTTCAATTTGTAGTACCACACATTTGAGAGAATCCTCCATTCTTTTCTCATATTTTCAAAAAATGATACATTTCAGCGTTATTTCTCCGCACCTACCGTTCTTAGAAAAAGTAGTTAATTTGAGGTTTTCCTTTTTTTTTTTTTCCTTTTTTTTTTTTCTTTTGAGATGGAGTCTCGCTCTGTCCGCCAGGCTGGAGTGCAGTGGTGCAATCTCGGCTAACTGCAACCTCCGCCTCCTGGTTCAAGTGATTCTCCTGCCTTAGTCTGCCGAGTAGCTGGGATTACCGGCACCCGCCACCACACCCGGCTAATTTTTCTAGTTTTAGTAGAGTTGGGGTTTCACCTTGCTGATCAGGCTGGTCTTAAGCTCTGAACTTCAAGTGATCCGCCCGCCTTGACCTCCCAAAGGGTTGGGATTACAGGCATGAGCCACCACGTCCAGCCCTTTGAGACTCTTGATACTTACTATGTCATTTCGCTAGTAGAGGGGAATCACTGGGCCCCAAAGCAGGTCTCTGCGTGTACTTGCTGAGACCAGCCTGTGCTCAGATGCAGCAGCCTCCTTCAGCCTGCTCTTTCACTCTGTGTCCAGGTACACTATGTTCTCGCTATGCAATTTTCTCTCCAGGACAGAGCTTTCTCTCTTTCTGTTTCAGGTTTAGATTGGCTTGTAGCAATGACTTGACTACAATTCAAACAATAAGGACCTCACTTCAGTCCCAGATCTAAGCACAGTCTGTAAAGAAGCTTTTACCTGAGAGTCCTACATTGCTCGACTATTTAAAAAAATGGTTCCCATAGAACTATTAGTTCTCTATCATTTGTTCCATTAGCCTGAACCTGGGGGGGAATAAGATTTTTTTAATAAATGGAAAGCACAATGTACAATAGTGTTTCTTAAGCTTTTTTGGTTATCCCCTCCACCCTGCTTGCCAAGGAGCCTTTTTAGACATTTTTTCCCTAATCCCCCACTATGAAATTATAATACCCCAGATATGCTGTATCTGTAATTACTGTATGTATGTCTGTGCTTAATATTGTACATTAAAGAGATAAGAATTTTCCACCTTCCAATAATGAAGTTTCATCCCCTTGGGGGCGATATTGCCCTCTTTGATAATGTTTGACATACAGGAATTGAAACATCAGAAGTAGATACTACTTCCAATACTGCAGAACATTGTCAAGTATATTTCAAAGTGTTTAGCTTGCCTGAGTGTGGAAATTAAGAAAATTTTTTTTCTTCCTGCATGCATCATAATTTGCATACATCAATAGTGATGTAAGTAAGGAAATAACTTCTTTGGGCTTTCTGAAAAGTCATAGTATCTGAAATCACCTGGCCCTTGACCTTAAAGATCTTATGTCATTCTACTCCAGCATTTTTCACTGTAATTGCTTATAGGCAGGGATGGATTTTAGACGAATGAGGGACAAGGACATGGAGAAAGAACAGAGAAATGGCTGTAGATACCTAGATGATGGCATATAGTACATTTTTAACTTTCCAATAACCATTAATTCAAACCCATTAGCCAATAGCTTGCTCATGTTTCTTTTGAAGCCTCCTAAGACAACAGTTGACACCTGGAGAACATCTCTTACTCCCCAACTTCAATTTCGAAAAGAAAATAATGTTCAAATGTTGAGCACTGAATTCAATAAGAGAAATCAGTTATAGATTAAGGTAATAATTGCTAAGATTTACACTAACCTGTTTTTTCACTTGGTCAAAAATTTCCTCCATATTAGTTGATAAATCAAGAAATCTTTACAATTAAAATAATTAAAATAAAAGGAGTTTCATTGGTATTTTCTTTCATTATGCTTTATAAAATTAATAGAAAGAAGAATATGGAATTTCAAAGAGTAACATATTATTCTTAAAATGTATTCAATTAAAGTAATGCAGGCAAAAATACACTCTCTAATGTATTCTATCATGCATTCCCTCATTCAGTGAATATTCCCTGGGGCCTACTATGTGCCAGGCATTATGTGCCAGAGGAAAACATATCTTCTTAAGAAGTCAGTGCTAAGTGATTGTTCTTGTTCATATTTGGATCCCTTTTCAGGTGAGTTTCTTACAAGAAAATAGCTTAGCGTCTTTTCCCTTTGTTAAGTTCCTTAATGAAATTAGGCTTAGGAAGACAGAGTTCCCTATTCCCTCCTTTCTCTTCCTAAATCTTTACTGTATGTTGACAGTAAATATTAAAAACTTTCTGACTGTACTTACCACATTCTGAGGCATTTCAGTGAGGAGCAGAAACATTCCATTAAATCAACTCCAGTCACGTAAGGTTTTGGTGCTCTCCTTTTCACCTTTTTTTTTCCACATAGAAACTTAATCTTGCAGCGGCTAAGTGAATATAACTTAGATTAAATTATTACTTTCACAAACAACTCAAGAATACTTAGTTCTTCTCCCTGTTCATTAGCTTCTATCTTTATATTTCTTATCAAATATAAAATTAAGAGAATTTATATCATAAATTCTCTCAAATGCACTTAAAATAATTTCGTGATTAAAAAACTAATATTATCTGCCTACGCTAGTCTGAGTTTCCTACATAGCCTACAATTGTTATTTATTCACTTTGGGGAAAGAAGGAAAAAGTTTTAAATAGTTACACTCCATTCATTAAAATCCTTTATTTTCTAGTGTCTAAAATATTTCAATATGTTTAGGAAGAAAAAAAATCCTCTTATTGTGAGGTTGATAATGTATTCAAAGCATTTTTCTATTATGTAGTGAATTTAAAAAGCACATACAGAAAGAACACAAGTGGTAACAGAAAAGTGAGGATCATCTAACCCTACCTCACAGCCTAAGACAAGAATGCTATCACTTGTTTCTGTGAGGTCATCAAGTGTCAAGGACAGAGTTCCTCCATGGGGAGCTAACACCTGACATTTTGCACAGAAAGGTGTCTCCCAGAATTACCTCACACTCTGCATAGATATAGAGATTACTCCCATCTTCAGTGAGTTTGAGAGGGGCCTATAAATAGGATCAGGTGAGGTCTGAATAAGCAGTGATGTGTATCTGATCTTCTGATCCAGAATGAAATGAAAACATAATTACTTAACATGCAATGTGCTTTTAAAATGCAGAGATGTAATCCTTATATTATTTTTGTATGTCTCTCATTTTTACCTTTGTTTAGAGGTAGTATCCTGCCCTATTAAGTATGTAGATATGGAGAACATTAAATAAGAAGATAGCTTTTCATTATTTATTTAGGCAGAACATACAGTACTTGAAATCTGTGGGTTGCCATGAGGTTCCCATGGCAACTCTTCTATGGATAAGAATGCCTGACTAGGCTGGTAGCCTTGCTGTTAGCATCACCAGCCATAGCATCATTTGCGGATACGGTACTCTCCCCAATTCTGCGGTTTCACTTTTCATGGTTTCAGTTACCTTCAGTCAACCATGGTCTGAAAATAGTTGAGGTAAAATCAGGTATTTTGAGAGAGAGACAGAGAACACATTCACATTACTCTTACTACAAAATGTTGTTATAATTGTCCTATTTTATTTTTATTGTTGTTAATCTCTTACTGTGCCTATTTCCTAAATTAAACTTTATCATAGGTATGTAAGTATAGGAAAAATCATGGTGTATATATATAGGGTTGGCTACTATTTGTGATTTCGGGCATCCACTGGGGTCTTGGGACACATCCCCCAAGGCTCAGGGGGAACTACTGTATCATCATCTTAATTTTGAAAGTTAACTTGTACATGAATTTTGTATATTCTGTTACTGCTCTGGAAATCTAAGGTCAAGCACAAGTGATGTTTATTTGCTTTAATACATTTCCACTGAAAGAGGAAAGGAACTAGAGACAAGATTTTAATCTTTCCGTTTTGTTTTTGGTTTTCCTATTTTTGTTTCCATCAAGTTAAACTCTACTATGGATTTTTGTAACTCACAATTGATGAGCTCTAGCACTTTGTAGCGTAGTTATTTACATATTTAGTCTTAGGAACCTGAAACCATAATCTCTAGGGATTTATTTATAGTTTAAAAAATGGACTAAAGGCCTACATAAAAACGGATAGAGCTGCTTGAGTTTTGTTTCTCCCTCTATAATAACCAGAAATTGTATTCCTCTTCACATATTAAACACCGGAAACATTTTTAAAAAGGTAAACTCCAAAAATTCCTTTTTGAAAGTTCCTCAGAAAACTCCTTATTAATTTATATCTGGCAAAAAAATCTCTTTTTGGTAGATTTCTGGACATAACTTCATCTATTGCATAACTACCTTTTGTTTTTTTCACAAGTGACAAGTGTTGAATATATACTTCTAGATATAAAGCTGAAAGACTGATTTGGTGTTAAAGAAATAGGTGAATATGAGTCAAGTTAGAAAGGAATTGAATACCAGAGGAGAGGGAGGAAGTAGTGGGAAAATGTCTTTGACGGTTGTCAACCCATTTGAAATATTTAAATTCAGAGTGCTATCCCTAGAGAATTGGAAAGTAGGTTAATTCTTTAACCACCATTATTCCCTCCCCATCTCTGAGCATAAAGTAAAAGTAATATACAATCCTTATTGTTCTTCTATTTTGTTTTGTTTTGAAACACAAAATAAAATGAAATAGAACGAGCTTGAGCAACTGGAAGGATGGAGTTGTCATAAACTGAGGGAGCAGAAATGTCCAGTGGTGCAAGTTTGGGATGAATTTAGAATTCATTTTGGACACATTAATGTATCTATTAGTCATTTAAATAAAGATGTCAGGGGGTTTGTGCATTTCTGAGTCTGAGTGTCTGGAAGAGAAATGTGTACATAGAAAACATAAATGTGACCCTCTTACCTTAAGAGACAGGGAAAAGAGAACAATTAGAAAAGAGGACCGAGAAGTAGAGCCACTGCTGGTGTTTTGCTCTAGGTAAACGGCATTTCTTGGAATTGTGCACTAGGTGGCTCATCTGAGAGTGAGCCGTGAACTAGGAGGAGAAAAAAGTAAAAGAGTTTGGTGTCCTGGAAGCCAAGTGGGAAACATTTTAAGGAGCAGAAAATTTTATCAATCACGCAGTTAAGTATGATGAAGACTGAGATCAGACCATCATAGTTTGCATTGTAAAAGCCATTGATGACTTTGAAAAGGGCAGTTTCCACTAATGGAGGGGGAAGCCTGATTAGAATAAGCTACAGAGGAAATGAGAGAAGAGGAATTGGGAGTCTGAGATTATTAATAATTTTGCAAAAGAAAGCAGAACAGCTCAGTAGCCGGTGAAATGGACCAAGGCAAAGATTAAAAAAATAATAATAAAGGAGAGATAATAGCAATTTTACAAAAAGGAAAAAATGGCGAGGGGAGAAAGAATTGCTAGAGTTCTCTCTCTCAGTAAGCAAAGGCAGTGCACAAATGAAGTGATTAGCTTTAAGTAAAAACACTCTGTAAAGAAGGCAGTCATAGGATATTGAGGAAAAAAGCAAGTTAGTAGGTGAACATGGTGATGGAAATCTGAATGTGTTTGAGGTATCACAGGTTGGATTCACTGGAAGCAAATACTGAGATGGAGTTTGGAATACTGAATATGTGTTAGGGATCAACACTTAGGGAAGGGAGAGAGAGGAAACAAATGGATGGAGGAGAAATTCAAACTACAGTACATGCCTGGCAAAACTTAACCAACACAAAGATAGCTCTGGATCTGTTCCTCCAGCCTTTATGCTGCCCTCAACCACTCCTGGAAATGGACACTGGATTTGAGCTTCCCCTAGAAGGGTGCATTCTGGGATCTCCAAAAGTGAGATGGACTTTATAGTTGCTGAATGCTGGAAGACATCTGCTGATCCCGGCAGCTACGGTATAAGGCTGTTTTTGTGAAAAGGGATGTGGATGATACAGCTTTGTGTCCACCCAGTGGAATTGTTTCCATTTTCTCAGTACAAAGAGGAAGCAAAACTGCTACTGTGGAGTGAGGAGGGGCAGTGAAATCAGGGAATGGAGGGCTTGAAGGTTGTACAGGAGTTATGAAATTGTTACCTTGGTGAGTGACAAGTGAATGGACTAGGAAAAAAATACTGCAGCTTTAAAGCTCCCTCTTAGGTTTGGTAGTTATGAATCTCAAGTGATACCAGACAGCATGAGTGTTGGGTTTTCTCTGATCATGTTCAACTCTATATGTGTAGATTCAGGAGCAGAGGGAGAGAGAGGAAGAAAAATTGAGACATCAAACCATTAGTAGGAGGCCAGATTATTTAGAGACTTGTCAGTCATTTAAGGATCTTGTCTTTTGTTTCCCAGTTAGATAGCAAACCCTTCAGGGTTCCTTTTAATCCTTTTGGTTTTGAGAAATAATACATATATATATATAGATAGTTCCACAGAACATAAGTGCATAGCTCAAAAAACTATCACAAGGCAATCACCCTTGTTACCTTAGTCAAGCCAAGGAAGAGAGTACGGCCAGCACAGAGACGGTCCCCTCTGGTCCTCTCCCAATTATTATTCCCTTCTCCATTTTGATAATTCCTCTCCTAACATTTATGGTAATCCCTTTGCTGTTTGTTTGTTTGTTTGTAATATGCCATCAAAACTTGTAAGGTTTGTTGGTTTTATTTTTTCATCTTTTCAGAAATGCAATTAGACCGTATATCCTTTTTGTGTCTGGCAGTTTTGCTCTCCATCATGTTTTTGAGATGCACCCACATTGTTGCATTTGTAAGTTCAGCTGCCCACAGGATCAGACTTGAAGCTTGGTTTTCAGAAATTTTAACCCTGCAGCTACAGGAGATATTTCTGTGTGTGTCTGTGTTTTCCAGGACAATTACAGAAGTTTCCTGGATCCCTACTGAGGTTGTGGATTAGGATTTAAAGCCATGAACTCATCTTTTCCTTCCTCCACATCCTGCAGTACACTTAGTAGAAATCAAATGATGCAAAGTAAAATTCACTGGTAAAGATATCTGGACCTGGGGTATTTGCTGTGGGAAGATTTTTTTTTTTTTTTTTTTTTTTCCCATATGGCTTCTACTTAATAGAGGACTACTCTGATAATTTATTCACTTATGTATCCATTTTTGTAAGTTTGTTTTTCTAGAAATGTGTCTATATCACTTACATTTTTACATTTTATTGGCACAAAGTTATTCATAATATTGTCCTATTTCCTATGACGGTTATCTTAATTATAAAAATGTAACAGTCAACTAGATTTTCCTCATAATGTCATCATAAATAAATTTCAAAAGGTAGGATCATTAGGACCACGGGCATGAAAGACTCTGTACATCTTTTTCTAAGTTACTCTCAATAAAGTTTGATACTATTGGTGGTATAGGACAATAATTTTTTTGAAGTCTTTGCCATACTCAGTATGATAATCATGTTTCTATTTATTTTTTGTCAGTTTGATATACTCAAAATAGTATTCTTAATTTTATTTTTATTTCTTTAGGTTTATTTGGAAGGTTGGGCAATATGTTTGCAAATTTTTATTGGTATTTTTTTGTGTGTGACTTGGCTGACACATCCTGTAGGTTCCATTTTGATTTAAATGATTAAACAGGCAAAATCTACCAACAGAAAAAAAGTCAAGTTCTTTCAATATGACCACTGACCAGTGTTACTAATAGGAAATCACTACTGAAAATACAAGTTGTACCCTTTATAATGTGTACAAATGCGACAAAATCTTGCAGCTATTTTGCATAATTCTTCCCTATCAGCTTTATTTGTAGAGATCTATTTCTATGCATAATTTTCAAAGTAAAACAAAAAACTACATGTTTGCCAAATTATTATGTATACTAATAACATCAATATGACACTAAATTGCCTTGTGAAGCAAAATTGATTTATTTAATAAACCAATAAAGTCTAAGTTCTTGCTAAACTTATTCTAAATAAATTCCTAAAATTGACACAATATGGCAATCTAATGACGCATCATCAGTTTTTGATTGATAGTGAGTTAATGTTAATAAACAATAATCCAGTTTCCAGCTAATTAATAGGTTCAAAAATGTTATGAAGTTTTAACCCAGTGCTGTATACATAAATGAAACCCTTGAAAATGTGTAGTTTAATTATGTAACTGCTACCACAAGTGTCCTTATTATGGAATTTTGAGAAAATTATAATTGGATGAATAGAAAAGTGTATCACTGAGTTAACACTGAATTATTTTTGTTCGTGCATGTGTGTGTATGTGTGTGTGTGTGTGAGAGAGATCTGTATTATGGCATATGTGGGTATTAAATATGTGCTGATTAGTTTCTAGCAGAATTTCTTAGCACTAATGTCTCCTTAAATATAACAGTTTTTTTTCCTTAGTCTTTGTTATAATATTTCTTCTTCTCTTTGTCAATTCCGACTTTTGAAAATCCTGTGGTTTACTAGTGCCTTTGAGGAAGCCTACAACGGTGGCTACAAGCTCAGATCCTGGGATCAGACAACTCTTGTGTTCCATATGATTTCATCAAGTACTAGCTGCAAGAAATCAAACAAAATCTTTAACCTATACAAGTCTTCACTTTTCTTCCTTATAAAATGATAATGTTTACTACCTCACAAAACTGTTGTGAAGATGTAAACACACAAAAGATGCAAAATATATCCTTTTTTTCAGGGACTACCACTCTACCTAGCCACTCAAACCATAAATAAAGCCGAGAGTCATTCCAGACACCTTCCTTTTGCAGCCCAATCCCTAACATTACAAGTCCTGTCAATTCATGTCTCATTACTTCCAGGATAAAATCCAAACTCCTTAGAAAGGCCCCAAAGGTCTCCTGTCACCTGACTTCCAATTACTTTCTAGCTCTAGGAATTGTTTTCTTCTGTTCCATCCTTGTACAGTCTTCATACCCGTCATACCTATCTATCTGCTGGTTTCAAAACATGCTGAGCTGTTTTACAGTTCTACGGCTTTTCTCAGGTTTATCTTTTATTTTATAAGATTCAGCCCTAAGATCATGTTCTCTGTGAATTATTGCCTACCTTCCTCCTCTTCCCATCTTTACCTAAGGTGGAGCAGACTTTTCTCACTTCTATGTTCCCACTATACCCTGTAAAAACATATACTGGTATTAGAGCACCTAGTATCCTTATTTATCCATTTTCTACTATTGCACTCAGGATTGCATTCCCAGCATCAAATGACTGACCAATAATAAGCACAAAACAAATGTTCATTGAATGAACGAATATATTAAGTTTCAATGGCTCTCTAAACCTAATTTCACTAGGTTGGTTCGTTAACGGAAATATTAACAGCAACTTATATGTACTTCCCCACTTGTTGCTCCAAGAGATTTACAGGTTTGTGCTTCTATTTTTTTTTTTTTCATGTTTTCAAGTAAATCTAAGTACATGACCTCAGATGACTTTCTCATCCTGAAGCTATTTTACAAAGTAGAGAAAACTAGAAAGGGAAAGCAAATGTCTCCTAGGATACTAAGTCTTCTCTTTATTCTTTATTTTTAAACTCCCTAGAAGCATTATATATATGTGTGTGTGGATATATACATATTATATATGTATATATGTATATATATTATATATATACACACACACACACACATCATGCATTATTCATTGCTGTCTGTAAAGGTCAGCACTCAGGTATATTTATGAATAGAACAGCATGGATACACTCTTACTGAATGATCATAGAGATCAACCCAAAAACCTTGCAGCAGATTGATTATCCTTAATCATTTGGTAGCCAAATTTTGGTATCATCTAAAGTTCAGTTTTTTTAAGCAAATTGTATTATCCTAGGGAAAAAAAATAATTTTTCTAAAATGCTGTTATTTCCACATTAGAGATGATAGGGTCCTCTCAAAACCAGTTCCAAGAAAAAGAGAATTCATGTTCCATTTATCTTTCGGAGCCATTTTTAATGAACAACTGACCTGGAAATCTATGCTAAAATAGGTTTATGATACCTTGTGAAATACTTTCAAGTCATTAAATAAAAAGAATCCTCACTAATGCTTGTCGTTATAATCTTGAATCCACACATATAAACCACTATACTCTAGAAACACAAAGAATTCCAGGGGTGATGAATCAGAAAGTGGCATCTAGAAACAAGGTTTCAGTTACTGTCTCTCAAGTAGCTTCTCTGTACTAGAGTAGGGATAGGTGTGATAAAACAGCGCTGGTCCTCAGATAATACTCTAACAGAAAAGATGATTTAAGCAATCAATTACAATAAAATGTCATGAGGATATGAGAATGGAAGTAGAGCACTGTATGAGAACTGAAGTCTATTCTCACATCTCATGTTACATTCACAGACAGAAATAAAACATTTTTGGCCAGGAGCGGTGGCTCATGCCTGTAATCCCAGCACTTTGGGAGGCCAAGGCAGGTAGATCACCTGAGGTCAGGAGTTTGCGACTAGCCTGGCCAACATGGCGAAACCCTGTCTCTACTAAAAACACAAAAATTAGCCGGGTGTGGTGGCACATGCCTGTAGTCCCAGCTACTTGGGAGACTGAGGCACAAGAATCACTTAAACCTGGAGGTAGAGGCTGCAGTGAGCCAGTATCGCGCCACTGCACTCCAGGCTGGGCGACAGAGAGAGACCCTGTCTCAAAAATAATAATAATAATAATAATAATAATAATAAATAAATACAACTTATTTTAAATGAGCATTTGTAAGGGTCATTGCTACTTGCCCACATTAGGAACTGTCATGACATATCTATCCAGTCCAGCCAGCTATGTGAAAACATACCTGGATGGGTCCTTTGACTAGAACTTTATGAGAACTAACAAAATATTAATTAGCATGATTGAATCTACTTTTTTGTAAGGGCAATTTATACATCTTGCTTTTCTATAACAAAAATAAATTATGCAACTCTAAGACTTACATACAAACTTTCAGGTCCTCTAAGTAAATGGAGAGACACCTTAGTCTATTAGGCCTATGAGAAGGTCTCATTCTGGTCTTAATTTCTCTCCTTCCAGAAACTTTTCTGAATGATTTTCTATGTTCCATTTGGAGCTTTTCCTTTTCTGTTGTTGCATATGGGCATTTTTAAAGTATTTGTAGAATGTCCTTAGAATTTGTGTGGACTTGCTCAGATTTCACTGTTGATCACAATATGCCTGGAATGAACTTTATAAAATAGAGACCAACCATGACACGTGTTCAGCTGAATATAGTGCCCCTTCTTTTAATGTAAGAATGATTTTCTATTTATGTCCTAAATGACAGACTCTCTGTCTCCAGCCTCTTTTTCTGTCTTCAGATACTACTTTGAAAACAAGATGAAAGCCATGGAATCTCCGAGAAAAATGTACATCTTACAGACTTTCAGTGAGTTCTGGAACACCAGGAACCTAGAGTCCACACGAATGAACAGCAGTTTCCTAACCTAATGCGAGAGACTTAAGATTTCTTCTGCGTCCCATGATCTTCTAATAATTGTCTTCTTAGCAAGACTAGACACAGCTCCAAGAAATGTGCACTACCATGAATGTCTTCCAGCTATCTTCTATGACAGCATTTCCCAGTGCATTCTGTGGAATAATGGTACAGGGTGATGTTCTATGAAGAAAAATAAATATGGAAAGTAATATATTCCACAGTCCGTACATTAGATTGCCTACACAACAGCAATGTGCTGTAGTTTAATAGGATTTGAATGAATAAAATTAATGCTCACAGCTATTTTCTTCTGCCGGCAAATATTTTTCTGACCATAATCTTGCTAAACAGAATTCATCTGAACTTATGTTGTTGCCAACAAATATACGAACAATTATACCTAATCAAAAACAAAAACCAAACTGATGTTCAAGAAAATTAATCATTTGCTTTGAATAAATCAGCTATTAAGAAAGCTTACATAATTGAGTCTGACAGTGCCAAATCATGTCTGAGATGAAACACTGCATGATACATAATCAAACAGATATTTGCAAGAGCTGTGGGTTGGGGGAGAGTGCAAATGTTTCCCAGCACTCCTGTATGTCATGGGAGCACACAATAAAACACTTGAAGAACTGCAATAATAAAAGGTTTAAAGAGCTGCAATAATAGGTTTTGCACACTGTAGTGGCTACTGATACTGAGAACATTTTAGAAGTTCATCTCTATCATCTAAACACTACACACCACCACAATCTATTTATTACGTCTTAATAGGAATTCTATGCTAATATTTTATCCCTTTGCATCTGCTCTGTTTTACTATTTGGGTCATATCTCTTGTTAGAAACAATGTTTGACCCATCTATTCTCAATATAAATAAAAAGCTTTTAACACATAAACAAGGTCAATTTGTTCTGTTTGAAAGATGGAGTAATGGAACTAACTGTAAGATATGCAATGTAAAATTTATTCCCATTTCACCTTTATATGAGTAGAAATGAGAGGTACTCAACCAAAATATGCATAACAATTACGCTTTCTGTACTAGCCTTCAAATAAATATGTATTTATACAAATAATAGTGTAAATGTATGCTTTCTATAGAATGCAAAGAAAATATTTGATGTTTTTCTTTATGGCTTATTTTCATTATTAAGTATTTTACCATTTGATACACGAATTTGTACTTTGTTTTCAGGTAATTGCATATATCTAGTCTGCCAATGACAGCAATTTATCATTGCACAGAGTCAAAAATGAGATGTAATTTTATTGCTGCTAGTAGCTCAAAACAAGTACTTTGGTCTAATTTATTTATTTATTTATTTTTGAGACGGAGTCTCGCTTTGTCAACAGCTGTAGTAGAGTGATCTAGGCTCGCTGCAACCTCCGCCTCTCGGGTTCAAGCAATTCTCCTGCCTCAGACTCCCGAGGAGCTGGAATTACAGGGATGCACCACCACACCCAGCTAATTTTTGTGTTTTAGTAGAGACGGAGTTTCACCATGTTGGCCAGGCTGGTCTCAAATTACTGACCTCAAGTGATCTGCCCACCTCAGCCTCCCAAAGTGTTGGGATTACAGGCGAGAGCCACCCTGCCCAGCCTGATAGATAATATCAAGGGAATATTTCTCAAGTTTAATTTCAGCTACACTACAGAAAATAGTCCCTTGGTTTTCTGGAACAGAATTGCACGTAATCCATTTCCATACAGGATATTATCCATATCCTAATTTATATCCATATAAATTTAGGATTGGACTGGGTCACAAAATGAGAAGTAAAAAAAAAAAAAAAAAACTTTTGAAATATTGGCAATTTATCTGCAGAAAAGGACACAAATACATGCGTTTTTTTTTTTCTTTTGTATCCTGAATGCACTAAATCATAAACAGTGTAGCTGCAACATTACCTGAAAATAAATTCTTGTGAATGATACTGTTCTTTATTTTTTATATTTTCCAGCTTGCATTACTAAAATTATCTATTTTTTAAACATTTAGACCTCAGATTATTGGTGTTAAACATGAAATGTCAGACTGAATATTTTATGAATGTATATTGTGTGAACATGAATTCACTCTACAAATTAGTTTTTAATTCTTTTTTAAAGATCTAATATTTAATAATACACTAATTTGCTTTCCTTAGCACTTAATTATAGAAGTACATGACTACCTATTTCCAAAAATTCTAAATACCCTGAGCAGCTTAAGATTGTGTCCTAAGTAAGGAATTTCCTCAAGTCTTCTTTATGTGCCTCAGCCAGATTGGGAAAGACTGAGAAGTAAATACACAGAAAGAATTATCTTCTTTTGCTTGTATTTCCTGATTTGAGTCATCCAGGGGTGAAAGAGACTGCCTTTTCTGCAACAGAAAATAACTCAGTAATGGCAAGTTGTATAAAAGAACTAGTACGAAGCATTGAACCAGTTTAACATACTGCCTAAAAATTTATAAGTTAATAAAATCAAATTCAAATGCCAAACATTATCGGTGAAAGAAAATACATACAAATGACACATTATATTTGAGACTCTACGTGTCCCCAGTTCAATGACTGGTACCTTAGGAAACTGTTCCTTAAAACATACAGTAAGATTTTCAGTACTTGAGAATTTTAAATATCATTTCTTTATATTTAATAAATAGCTTAAAATTATAGCAAACTCAATTCAGATTCTCATTTCTTCTTTATCAAATTGGCCTCAATTTTTTAAAAATATAGTTGCTGCTCACCAGCTCTAAACAATCAACAAAAAATGTAGAACAAAAAGAGGTGGAAGGGACTGACAAATTACAATTCGGTGGGAAAAGAGGAAGAGAATGAGAAAGCATTCGATATTCTTTGCCCCAAAACAATGGAGAACTGTACACAGGCACCATGGTAATTACTTACATCTTCCCTATGTCCCACTAATACATACTAATAATTTAGTTTCTATTACTAGTCACTTACCTACACGAAGAAATTGATACATTTTGGAATTTATATGACTTAACTACATGGCTTTTAAGAAGTATCCTACTATGGTTTGACAGTCCCCTCCAGAACTCATGTTGCAATTTAGCTGCCACTGTAACAATATTAAGGGAAGGGACCCTTAACAGGTGAGTAGACCATGAGGGCTCCACCCTCACTGGGGACTTGTATTATAAGGGTGAGTTCAGCCACTCTTGTCCTCTCTTACCCTCTTGCCTTCACCATGTGATGACACAGCAAGAAGGCCCTCACAAGATGCCATGCCTTGATATTGGACTTCCCAGACTCCAGAACTGTGAGCCAATAAATTTCTGTTCATTATACATTACCCAGTCTGTGATATTCTGTTATAACAGCACAAAACAGAACATGTCCTTTGGTAAGTTATGAAATTGCACTCTATTCCAGGTTTCCCCTAGCCAGTCTGTAACAGTCTGTTTTATATTGGTATAAAGAAATGCCTGAAGCTGAGTACTTCATTAAGAAAAGAGGTTTATTTAGCTCACAGTTCTACAGATTGTAAAAGAAACAAGACACCAACATCTGCTTCTGGTTAGAGCCTCAGGAAGCTTTCAATCACAGGGAAGTTGAACTGGCAGCACTTATGTCACATGGTGAGTGTGAGCAAGAGAGGTGCCATGCTCTTTTAAACAGCAGCTCTTGTGTGAACTAATAGAGTGAGAACTCACACATTACCATGGGGACAGCACCAAACCATTCATGAGGGTTCCATCCCATGACTGAAACACCTCCACCAGGATCACATTTCAACACAAGATTTGGAGGGGACAAAGGTCCAAACTATATCATAGTCTCAACCCAGTTATTTCAATTGTCTACTTCTAATAAGTAAACAAGCCATTCAGTTTCCATGGTGTGATCACAGCTCATTGGAGCCTCAACCTCCTGGGTTCAAGTGATCTTTCTGCCTCAGTCACTTGAGTAGTTGAAACTACAGGCATGTGGAACCATGCCTGGCTAATTTTTGTATTTTTTGTAGATGAGGTTTCACCATGTTGCCCAGGTTGGTGGTCTTGAACTCCTGGGCTCTAGCAATCTTCCTGCCTCAGCATCCCAAAGTGTTGGGATTACAAGTGTGAGCCACCCTTCCCAGCCTACAGCTACTCACCTTAATAAAACAAATATATTAGCTTAGGCAATGATTTTAATTTAATTCTATATTTGCAACTGTAGACATGCAAAGGGGTTACCCATACACAATCATGTGAATGTCAGCCTACCTTATTATATAGTAAAAGGTTAATACAAAGAATTCTCCATGGAAACTGAGAAACTGTCAGTAGAACATCTTAAGTCTTTGCATTTACATCAGTTTAAAGATCTAGGGACACAATTTTAAAGATGCGCTGTAAGATTAAGGTGAGGATGACGACAACTGCATTATTTCTCTCTTCCAAATAAGAGACAGTTGGTGACTTAGTCCTTTTGTGCTGCTGTAACAAAATACCACAGGCTGAGAAATTTATAAAAACAACAGAAATTTATGCTGGGCATGGTGGCTTGTACCTGTAATCTCAGCTACTCAAAAGGCTGAGACAAAGGGATTGCTTGAGGCCAGGTGTTCGAGACCAGCTAAGACAACATAGCAAGACCCTGTCTCTAAAATAAGTAAGTATGCCTTACAGTTCTGGATGCTGGAGAAGTAAAGATGAAGGCATTAGTAGGTTTGGTGTCTGGTGAGGGTTGCTCTCTGCTTACAAGACGGCACCCTATTGCCACATTCTCCGGAGGGAAGAATACTGAGTCTTCTTCACATGGTGGATGAGACTGGGGAGCAAAATGGATCTAAGCCGGTTCCTTCCAGCCCTTTTTATAAGGCACAAATCCATACATTAGTGCCTAAGTGCCTTTTATAAGGCACTAATCCATACATAAGTGCAAAGCCCTCATGACTTAATCATTTCCCAATACTTTAAACAATTTCTCTAGATTATTTTATAATGCCTAATACAATGTAAAAACTTTATATAGTTATACTCTATTGTTTAGGGAATAATCACAAGAAAAAAAAGTCTACCATGTTCAGTACAGTTGCAACCATACATTTTATTTTTTTCTATATATTTGTGATTCACAATTGGTTGAATCCACAGATGCAGAACCCACAGACAGAGAGGGCCGATTTGTATAGAGAGGAAGGCAATTGGACCTAAGTGGTTAAGATATCAACTTAATTTAAAGCAAAGATCAAATTGTACAATTCAGATGTTTCTGTAGATAGTAAATATCCACTGTCAAATAATACTATAGGCACACACTGTTTTATTGTACTTCATTGTACTATACTTCATATACATTGCACTTTTTACAAATCGAAGGTTTGTAGCAATCCCACACCTAGCAAGTGTATCAACTCCATTTTTCCCAACAGCGTATGCTCACTTCATGTATACTGTCACATTCTGGTAATTCTCCCAATATTCTGAACTTTTTCATAATTGTTATTTGTGTTATAGTGATCTCAATCAGTGATCTTTGATGTTACTATTGTTTTGGAGGCACCACGAACTATGCCCATATAATATAGCGAACTTAATGGATACATGTGTATGTTCTGACTGCTCCACACATCTGCTGTTTCCTTTTCTCTCTCCTCAGGCCTTCCTATTTCGTGAAACAACAACACTGGAATAAAACCAATTACTGGCCATAAAATGACCTCTAAGTGTTCAAGTGAAAGGAAGAGTTGTACATCTCTCACTTTACAACAAAAGTTAGAAATGATTAAGCTTCCTGAGGACAGCATGTTGAAAACTGAGGCAAACTAAAAGCTAGGCCTCTTGTGCCAAACAGCCAAATTGTGAATGCGAAGAAAAAGTTCTTAAAAGAAACTAAAAGTACTACTCCAGTGAACACAGGAGTAAGAAAGCAAAACAGCTTTACAGCAGATATGCAATAAGTTTAAGTGGTCTGGATAAAAGATCAAACCAGTTACAACATTCCCTTAAGCCAAAGCCTAATCCAGAGCGGGCCCTAACTCTCTTCAATTCTATGAAGGCTGAGAAAAACTGCAGTTTCTCTCCCAGTGGGAAGCTAGCAGAGGTTGGCTCATGAGGTTTAAGGAAATAAGCCATCTCCATAACATAAAAGTACAAAATGAAGCTGCAAGTTATCCAGAAGATCTAGATAAGGATACACTAAACACCACACAACAGATTTTTCAGTGTACATAAAATAGCCTTATATTCAAAGAAGATGCCATCTAGGATTTTCATAGCTGCAGAGCGGGAATCAATGCCTGGCTTCTAAACTTCAAAGGACAGGCTATCTTGTTAGGGGTACTGCAGCTGGTAATTTTAAGTTGAAGCCAATGCTCATTTACAATTCCAAAAATCCTAGGGTCCTTAAGAATTTTGCTACATCTACTCTGCCTGTGCTCTACAGATACAAAAACTATGCCTGGATGACAGCACATCTTTTAATATCATGGTTTACTAAAGATTTTCAGTCCACCATTCAGTAAAAGATTTCTTTCGAAATGTTGCTGATCATTAACAATGCACCTGGTCACCCAAGAACTCCAATGGAGATGTACAAGGAGTTGAATTTTTTTAATGCCTGCTAACACATCTATTCCATAGCCCATGGATCAAGGAATAGTTTTGACTTTCAAGTCTTACTATATAAGCATATTTTTTGTAAGGCTATAGCTGTCATAGTGATTCCTCTGATGGATTTGGGCAAAGTAAACTGGAAATCTTCTTGAAAGGATTCACCATTTAAGATGTCATTAACTACACTGATGATTCATGAGAGGGGGTCAAAATATCAATATTAACAGGAGTGTGGGAGAAGTTGATTCCAACCCTCATAAATAATTTTGAGGTGTTTAAGACTTCATGGAAGGAAGTAACTGAAGATGTGGTAGAAATAGGAAGAGAACTAGAATTAGAAGTGGAACCTAAAGACGTGACTGAATTGCTGCAATCTCATGAAAAAACTTGAACAGATGAGGAGTTACTTCTTATGCATGAGTAAAAATGAGGTTTCTCAAGTAAAAGCTACTCATGGTGAAGATGCTATGAACACTGCTGAAATGATAACAAAGGACTTAGAATGTTACATAACCTTCTTAGTTGATAAGGCAGTAGCAGAGTTTGAGAGGACTTGATCCCAAATTTCAGTTTTACAGAGAATAAAATGCTATCAAGTAGCATCACATGCTACACAGAAATCTTTGGTGAAAGGAAGAGCTAATTAACATAGCAAACTTCACTGCTGTCTATTAGGAGAAACTGCCACCTTTAGCAACCACTACCCTGATCAGTCAGCGGCCAACAACACTTGAGGCCAGACCCTCCACCAGCTAAAAGATTATGACTCACTGCAGGCTCAGAGGGTCATTATTATTTTTTGAGCAGTAAAGTACTCTTAAATTGAGATATGCACATTGGTTTTTTTAGGCACAATGCTATTGTATACTTAATAAACGACAGTAGCGTGTAAACATAACTTTTATATGCATTTGGAAACCAAAAACTTTGTGTGACTTATCTGACCGCAGTGGTCTGGATCTGAGGCCACAGTATCTGTGAGATATACCTGTACCTGAGGTAAAGAAATGGACAGATTTTTACTTTGAGATGGAGTCTTGCTCTGCCACCCAGGCTGCAGTGCAATGGTGTGATCTCGGCTTACTGCAACCTCTGCCTCCCAGGTTCAAACAATTCTCCTGTCTCAGCCTCCCGAGTGCTGGGATTACAGGCACGTGCCACCAAGCCCGGCTGATTTTTGTATTTTTAGTAGAGGCGTGGTTTCACCATGTTGGCCAGGCTGGTCTCGAACTTCTGACCTCAGGTGATCCACCCACCTCGGCCTCCCGAAGTGCTGGGATTACAGGCATGAGCCACTGCACCCAGCCGAAATGGACAGGTTTTTAAATGCCATGATGATCAGAACAGCTTGATGACTAAAAATAACATGTTACTATTCCCATTCTTGTGGAAAAGGATTTGGGTTTTTCTTTTAGTGCTTTTAGATATAATCTCATAAACTCTTAACAATATTCTAACAATCATAAAAAGACTGTGCTATAACCTGTGAAGGTAACTCCTGAAGAGAAGTTGCAAAAATATTTTAAAAAATAATGAAGAAAGTATTCACATGACAAAGTTAATGTGTACCAAGGCAAAGCCTCTCAACTTGTGTACAAGGAATGCTGAAAGAGTCCCCTCAGCTCATGAGAAAGAAAAGTGGGGCCTCAGTGCAACCAGAGTGCATGGGCTTGTGTTAAGTGGTTTCCAGATTACTCCAATGTGCCATATCAACACTGTTTCCTAAGTGTGTAAAGGAATGTAAGATTGGGAAACATCTAATTAGTGGAAATTGCTAATCAGAAAACCAGAAGAACTAGGTTCAACTCCTTGTCAACTCACTAGCTGAGTGATCTTAAATTACTTTAACCTCTTTGGGACACTTAGACTCCTCATTTACTAAATGAAAACTAGAGTATTTCAATGGTCTCTTCTAGTTCTAAAACCCGTAATTTCCCTTAAGTTGACACTTCATAATATAAAGCAGTAGTCATTACTTATTTAATTAAAAACTCTAAATTCAGATATTCAATAAATATTTATTTACTGAACCTAGTCTGCATGTGAGGATCTGGAAAACAAATATGGAAGACAAAATCCCTAAATAGATCTTATTGTGAATAATCTTTACATCCCTTTTAGGAGGTTAAATAGTAAAGTCTTCTGAATAGTGCCCAAATAAAGGAAATATTTTGCACAGATAATGGAAGCTTGCCTATGCATAATAAATATTTTTTACTTTAGCTATAATCAGAGCTTCTACCAATATATAAGAATTTTCTCCTCTATACCCTTCAACTGTTTTAAAAAGAAAAATTATGGTCATTTAAATTTACTCACAAATTACATTTATAATTAAAATTGATTTCCAAAGTATAAATTTATAAAAATAGTTTAAAGACTCTCAAAAGGACTTCAACATCTTATATTCATATTACAGCAAGAAAATCAATGTGCTCCATATATTTTACCCATGATGAAACTTGTCCCATATCCATTACTATATACATAGTTTAATTGGGTGGGGTTGGGAGGGAGAGGCATGAATTCAAAATTTTAATTAAATATTACATAATTTAATGTTCCCCCAAGAATCTGAGCTGACATTTTCATATGAATACAATTTCACAAAGGTTACAAATATATATCAACTTACAATAGAAGGAATCATAGTATTTTACAGTTTTTCTAAAAATCTAGCTCCATAATCACTCTTTAAAAAAACAAAAAAATCCTTACCACATAATATGAAAAGTCCACATTTCTCTGGAAATGCATAGTCATCTAATAGTAAGGTCCAAAATGAGAATTACTATCTCCAGAGGAGGGTGGAGGAGCCAGCGGTGGAGGGGGAGGGGGTGGGGGTAGGGAGTATGGTAAGTTAAGTAATGGATGAGCTGCCATGTTTGGTGTAGCCCAACTCATGTTTACAGGTGGGGGTGGTGGTGGGGGTGGAGAGCGGAGTGGAAAATTATGCACATCAAACATTGGAAGAGGAAAGGGGTATTGTGGCATAATGGGATTATCTTGTCTCTGAGAAGGAAATCCTGAAGTCTCCTGAGATACCATATGTTCTGAATTATAGAAATGCTGAGGTGGAGGCCTGCCATGGCAAGATCGAGGGTATCTGCCCCTGGAAAATCCTCGTGTGAATTCTCTGTTACGATATCCTTTTGCATGCTCTGAAGTAGAGTGAGCATTCCAATTCTGATGTACTTCAGCAAAATCTTCACCTTTGAGTGAGGGGAGGGAAAACAAAACAACAAAAGTAAGTTTAATATATCAAAAAGCACTGTTTGAAATTTCAATTATGAATTTTCTTTATTATCCGGTATATCTTATGTCAGTTAAAAAAGTTTAAAACATAAAATGGTAAATTTTAAATGAATTTGAAAAGACAAAACCTAATGCCAAAGAAAGATAATCGAGCAAGTCAGAAAACACTAAGACGATAACCATTCTACTCCAGCCAAACACCACAGAAGAAAACGTGTCACCATCTCTACACACTCTCAAAGGCTGAGTATGGATCCTAGACTTCTATCCTTGACAGGCAGTAATGAGGTACTCCAACCCTTCCACCGCAGTAGCATCAGGAACAGGCTGAACAGGGTGCCAGTAACAAGCCTCCCCGCAGTGACCATGAACATCACATGGGGAACCTGAACTTCCACCTCCACTGGCAGCAACACAGTGTTCTTCCCTCTTTTACACTGTGACAATGTCAGAGAAGACTGAGTAGAGTTAGGATTTTTGTCCCCATCCAGTGATAATGAGGCCATCCTCCACTGGCGTCAGTGCATGCCATATGGGGAGGAATGACAAAGTACTCCTGTCCCTACCGGGCATAAGAAAATACCTCGTGGGGTGTCAGAACTTCTACCCTCATCCAGCACCCCTTGGCCAAAGGTGTCAACAGAGGCTAAGAGGAATACCTAGACTTCAATCTACCCCATTCTTCTTGCTGCCAGAGAAGCATTTTTAAAAAGACAAAGAAACAATTACAACAAACCCAGCTAAATCAGAAGATTTACATAAGATCCATGGTCTTGTAATATAATACTCAATATCCCAAGTTTCAATAAAAGAAAATTGCTCATCACAAAAAGAACCAGGAAGATTTAAAATTCAATGAAAAAAAAAATTAACCAAGGGTGTCACAAAGATGTTAGAATTATGAAAGGTATTAAAGCAGTCATAAAAATGCTTCAACAAGATATTATGAACATTCTAAAAAATTACAAAGTTTTAGCAAAAAAAGGATATAAAATAAAGAATAAATTGAAATTTTAGAACTGAACATTACAATAACCAAAATAAAAAACTCAATGGAACAATATTGAAGGAGAAGAACAAAGGACGGAAACTACCCAACTTCAAGACGTATTATAAAGTTTAAGTAATCACAGCAGTGTGGTACTGGTGAAACAACGGACAAATAAATCAATGGGACAAAACAGAAGGTACAAAAATAGATCCCCATAAACATAATAAACTGATATTTAACAAAGGAGCAAAGGCAATACAACAGAGCAAAAGTAGTGTTTTTAACAAATGGGGCTGGAAAACCTGGACACCCATAGGCAAAAAAATAAATAAATAAATCTAGACAATAATCTTACACCGTTCACAAGAATTAATTCAAAATGGATCACAGACCTCAATGTAAAATGCGGAATTATAAAATTCCTAAAAGATAACATAGAAGAAAATTTAGATGACCTTGGGTTGATACTGACTTTTCTTTAGAGATGGAGTCTCGCTCTGCAGGCCTGGCTGGAGTGCAGTGGCACGATCTCAGCTCACTGCAACCTCCACCGCCCGGGTCCCGGCTCAAGCAATTATCCAGACTCAGCCTCCCAAGTAGGAATGCGCCACCATGCCCAGCTAATTTTTGTATTTTTAGTAGAGACGGGGTTTCACCATGTTGGCCAGGCTGGTCTTGAACTCCTGACCTCCTGATCTGCCCACCTTGGCCTCCCCACGTGCTGGGATTACAGGTATGAGCCACTGTGCTCGGCCAATAATGACTTTTTAGATAATGACTTTTTAGATAGGACATCAAAGGCATGATCCATGAAAGAAATGATCAATATGCTGAATTTCATTAACTTAAAAATTTCTGCTCCATGAAAGATACTGTCAGGAGAATGAAAGAAAAAAAGCTCAGAAGTTCAAGGTTACAGTGAGCTATGATTGTAACACTGCATTCTAGCCTGGGCAACAGAGTAAGAAGATCTCAAAAAACAGACAAAGAAAAAAAAAAGAAAAAAAAACCCCTCAGCAAGACATTTGTTGATGTAGATAAGATTCTAAAATTTACACTGAAAGGTAAAGGACCTAGAATACCGATTATAATTTTGAAAAAGAAAAATAAAGTAGGAGTTATCACTCTACACAATTTCAAGACTAACCTCACATTCCATACAAAATTTAATTCAAAATGAATCACAAGTGTACAATTTAAAACAGACTACAAAACTTTTAGGGAAAAAAACAGAAGAAAATCATTAGGATCTAAAGCTAAGCAGGAAGTTATCAGATTCCATAAACAAAATTGATAGTTTTCCTCAAAACTAAAAAACTTTGGTCTTGCAAAAGGCCCTCTTAAAAGAGGGAAAAGACTACAGACTAGACAAATCATGAACAAACCACATATTTGACAGAAAGCGAGCATCTAAAATACACATTTTTAAATTCTCGTAACTCAACAGTAAAAATTCAGAAATAGAGACGGTAAATGAGCACATGGGAAGATGTTCAATGCCATTAGCCATTAGGAAAATGCAAATTAAAACCACAATTATATTTGCACTACAAACCTAGCAAAATGGCCAAAATTAAAAAGAGTGATAACACCAAATGAGGGAGAAAATGCAAAGAAATTGTCACTCATCCATTGCTGATAAAAATGTAAAATGGGGGCCGGGCACGGTGGCTCACGCCTGTAATCCCAGCACTTTGGGAGGCCGAGGCGGGCGGATCACAAGGTCAGGAGATCAAGACCATCCTGGCGAACACGGTGAAACCCCGTCTCTACTAAAAATACAAAAAAATTAGCCGGGCGTGGTGGCGGGCACCTGTAGTCCCAGCTTCTAGGGAGGCTGAGGCAGGAGAATGGCGTGAACCTGGGAGGCAGCGGAGCTTGCAGTGAGCCAAGATCGCGCCACTGCACTCCAGCCTGGGCGACAAAGCGAGACTCTGTCTCAAAAAAAAAAAAAAAAAAAAAAGTAAAATGGTACAGCCATGCTGAAAAACAATATGGCAATTTCTTAGGAAACTAAACATACAATGCAACTATTATACAACCAAGCTATTGTACTCTTGGGCATTTCTTCCAGAAAAATAAAAATCTGTTTTCACAAAAAAACTGTACATAAATATTTATAGCTGCCTTATTCCTAATAACCCCAAAATGGAAACAACCTAGATGTCCTTCAGTGGATGAATGGTTAGGTAATCTGGTAAATTCATGCCATGAAACGTTACTCTGTAATGAAGAGGAACAAACTATTATTGATACATGCAGTAATGTGGGTGGATGCACAGATTTTTTTTTTATTATTATTATTATACTTTAAGTTCTAGGGTACACATGCACAACGTGCAGGTTTGTTACATATGTATACATGTGCCATGTTGGTGTGCTGCACCCATTAACTCCTCATTTACATTAGGTATATCTCCTAATGCTATCCCTCCCCTGGTCCCCTCCCCACAATAGGCCCCGGTGTGTGATGTTCCCCTTCCTGTGTCCAAGTGATCTCATTGTTCCATTCCCACTCATTGTTCTCACTATGAGTGAGAACATGCGGTGTTCGGTTTTCTGTTCTTGTGATAGTTTGCTGAGAATGATGGTTTCCAGCAGACGCACAGATATTATGCTCAGTGGCAAAAGCCTTTCCCTAAGCATACTATATTGTATAACTTCACTTATATAATTTTCTGGATATGACAAAATATATGAAAATGGAGAATGGATTAATGGTTGCCATGAGTGAAGGAGGGGCTGAGTGGTAAGGACGTGGCTGTGACTATAAAAAGGCAACTGGGTAGCTCTCTGGTGATGGAAATGTTGTATAGCTTCATTGTATCCTGTCGATACCCTGGCTGGGATAGTGTTCCATATATAGTTATGCAAGATGTTGCAACTGGGGGAACTTGAATAAAGGGCATACAACAACACCTCTCCTATTATTTTTACAACTGTATGTGAATCTACGGTTATCTCAGAAAGTTTAACTTTTTAAAAAAGGTAAAGGGAATGCATGTTTATAAATAAGATACTGTGATTTAGGGGTTCATCAAGTACTTGATCATGGAAGCAAACAGGTATCTTAAGAAAAAAGTGCTGACAAGCACAAGTAACAAAGTTTAGTCTGTCTGTTACCTCAGGAAGCCATTTTTACTGCTTAAGTTCATAAAACTACCACACCTCCTGCTATGTAACGGCTCTAAATGTTAGCAGGATGCTAGGAGGTAAACAGAGAAAACCCAGATGTTTCCCTTGGTTTTATTATTGATAAACTTATATAGATGCAAATGAAGATAAAAAAACAACTATATATATCGTATTCACTCACCTGGCTCATTAAATTCAGATTTGAGTTTTTTCCGGCCTTGAATCTGAGATTTTTTCCTCTGTTTGGCTTCTTTTTCTTTTTCATCATCACTGAAATCTAAGGCCTTGCAGAGAAAAGTATATAATAGGTTTATGTTACATGGATTTGCCAATTCAATAGTACATACTTGGAGGTGAAGAAAACAAGCCTATTACTAATCATTGACTAAAAAAAGTTGCCTTTTTGATACTTAATATTTTCTATATCTGAATTAGACATGGTAGAAAAATATTTTTTGATAAATGCTTAATGACTCTTTAATTAACACAGGTCAGTTATCAACCTTCAGATATGAGTCTGACTTCCAGTTTAGACTTAAGATTCATCATAGTATCAGATGCAAAAGAGTACCAAAGGTAAGAGTATCAAGGACTAAGTAAATTATATACATTATCAGAGCCAATAAAAAATGGAAGACAATGTTCCATAATTCATTCATTCAAAATACACATCCAAGCACTGTTCTAAACATTTCACAGGTTCATTCTTTACAGGTTTACCATCTTATTTTTTAAATATAATTTTAAGTATATAGCAAGAACTATAAATAAATGAGGGAAAATAAGGGTACACAAATCATGAGGAAGCTATTTAGATAGGACCATAGGCAAAGGCTTTTTTTTTTTTTTTTGGCGCAGTGGCACGATCTCAGCTCACTGCAACCTCTGACTCCCAAGTTCAAGCGATTCTCCTGCCTCAGTCTCCTGAGTAGCTGGGGTTACAGACGCACGCCAACCTGACCAACATGGCAAAGGCTTTTATAAGCAGATACATGAATGATCCAACTCCTAAGAGGAAATTATTTAAAAATTAAAGGTGGTAAAACTCATATGCAACTAAGAATTAGGATTCATTCTTATAATCTACCGAGGAAACCAAGATTTATGAGCTATTTATCTTATGACTGCCATGGTATCTACATTCCTACGTTCAGGCATTTTATTATTCTATTATTAACACCAGAAAACTTTTATTATGTTTCATACAAAAAATATATGAAAGCAGGCCCACTATGTATGGATGGATACACATTTAAAAAGAAGAAATAAAATGTATATGAAAGTCTTTGTATGTAATTTTCAGTATGGCTTCACTGGAATACATTCTAGATCAAATCCTCCATCAACAGGAATCCATACACTTCAGATTCTGAAATCTAATTTGAAAACATGAAATAATTGTATGCCTTCTAATGCACTATTTCACATTACTGATCTTAAAGGGATAAGATTTTAAAACTCAGGTTAAATCTGGTATCTGACAGACACTAGAAAGTATGGAGATCAGATAGAAGACTCCTTTTTCTGAGAAAACAGATTAAATGTACAATGAACGAGTGCTACGACTTAATGCTATGTTATTATAGTGCTGGAAAAAGAGAAAAAAGGAAAAGGAAGACTTCTTGATATGGATAACCCAATAGAAACACCTGAATGAGTCAGCTATGAAAATAAAGAGAATTTTCAGGGAATGGAAACAACACACACAGAGGCATGATAGAACATAGTATATACAAAAAAGAAAAATGGTTCTGAAAGGTAAAGTGAAAGCTGCTGCTTCTTACACAGCAAAACCAGAAAAGATAAAATTGGAGACGCTAATAAGGAACCTTATTGTGCCATTTTAAATAATTGAACATCATCTTAAGAGCAGGAGGGAGGAACTAAGGATTTTAATTGGGAATAGTTTATTTCACAGAGATTACTTTGGTAGTATTTTGCTATCACTCCTAAAATCAGAGAAAAATTCACGTCTCTTATATGCAAATTAATTCATATTTCCATTCATTAAATACATTTATTCAACCATAAAGTATATGGTGGCATATTAAAAATGGCTATGAAGATGAATATGATACAACCCTAGGTAATTTTTAGTTTATTTACACAGTCCAACATTTCATAACACATAATTTCTCTTATTTTCCTTTATGCAAGCTTTCTATTTTCACATCACATGATGTTTCTCTTTTCTCTTTTTAAGTTTAAACTTCACGAATTTATAATTTTAATCTATGATCAACACCAGGCAATAATTCTATACTACAAAGTTTCATCAACAAATATTACATAATTAAATCCCAACATACTTAATGATCCAGTTCTAGCTACTTGGAAAAAACGAACACCATGAACTAGGTGAGATGTAATTTGGCAATTAACCTAGTCAAACCAATTTTACGAATAACTCACATTGCTGTAATTGGTAACTTCAATGGTTAGGTCAGAAACAACAGGGATTCATTAGAATATCTGGATTCTGGTCAGGTGCGGTGGCTCATGCCTATAATCTCAGCACTTTGGGAGGCAGAGTGGGGTGGATTACTGGAGGTCAGGAGTTCAAGACTAGCCTGGACCAACATTGTGAAACCCCGTCTCTAATAAAAATACAAAATTAGCTGGGCGTGGTGGCATGTGCCTGTAATCCCAGCTACTCGGGAGGCTGAGGCAGGAGAATCGCTTAAACCCGGAGGCAGAGGTTACAGTGAGCCGAGATTGTGCCACTGCACTCCAGCCTGGGCAAAAAGAGCAAAACTCCATCCCATACCCAAAAAAAGAAAAAAAGAAAATCTGGATTTTACAAGAAATATGTTTTGAGATATTTATGAATCTCTAAACATTTTAAAACATGTAATTCCAGTAATAAGATGCTCTAGATGCTCTAAACTTAATTCAGAACATTAAGTGAATATTCAGAGCCTTAATTGAAATCACATAAATACACAGACTTAGAAAACATAATTCCATTTTAATTCAGATACTAAGCAAGGATCATTCACTGGTTAAGTGATTAATACCTGTACAAAACCCTCTAAGTGGGTATAAACCTGATTCATACCTCAGTAAAATTAGAAACTAACACAGATCATGATTTAGCATTGCTTTAAACATCTAAAATGACCAAGGTTAAATCTGTAAATATCAAAAATCTGTAATACTGGCTGGGCAAGGTGGCTCATTCCTGTAATCCCAGCACTCTGGGGGGCTGAGGCAGGAAGATCGCTTGAGGGCAGGAGGATCACTTGAGGCCAAGAGCTTGAGACCAGCCTGGGCAACATAGTGAGACCCCCATGTCTATATTCGTTTAAAAAAAAACAAACTGTAATACTGAGAAAACTTCATAAGAACTGCCAAGAAAGTTTTAAAAACTCTCCTGTATGATTTTTACTTATAAAAATATTTATATACATTTTTATTTTATACTATATAAATACATGCTATTTTTAAGAAATGAATATATTCATTGTTGTAATTCAAAAAAAAAAAACCCTCAAGATAATCTGCTTAAACACTTTCATAGAATGTTAACCAAGTAATCCTATTAAATCATTAACTCATTTATATATTATTCCTAAATTTACTACACATTTCTAGGAAGACTAGATTATCAAGTCACCTTGGGGCATAAAACTATTGTTTTGCTGATGTAGATACAAAAAGAAAATCAAGGTCCCTTTTTAGAAAGGTAGTTATATCGTTAAAAAGTAGAGAGTTAGGTAGCTTCCAATCATCTGGTGCTTCCAATGATTTTGTACTTCCAAAAGAAGGGCAGCTTACTACTACTAAAAGCACCACGTCTTCATGTCCCATACGGTGGGTGTATTTACTAAACTGAATTAAATTTTTTAAAACTAACGACAGCCTGCCTTTATCACACATCAACAAAGTTAACAAAAATAGCAAATTACATTGTAAATAAGGTGATAATTATTAAAATACAACTAAATGTAACTGAAAAAAGTTTTTTTCCTAAATGACCAATCAAAACCTTTCATTGAAAGGTATAAAATAGTCATCTAGGAGGGTGAGAGAATACATGGGCTAGAACAGGAGAATGCAGTATGGCTGCTAGCCAGTATCAATGACTTCCCTAACAGCAAGGATGATAAAATTTATAAGACTAAGTCCTGCCCTACTTTATAAAATGTTGCATAAAAAAACTTACACTTACCTCTGGTGGTGGTTCCTGATCATTCTTCCACGATGCATCTGATCCCTTATCCCTGGGTGGGGTGGGGATGGGAGTCAAAAAAGTATTTATCACAATTCTGTTAAGTGCTTATAACTTAAAAGTACCGAAAATAATAAAGGACATGAGTTTAACCTTTAATTTTGCAATACACTTATGTGTCTTTTACCTTATTTCAAAAGATGTGGGAAGTTCCTAAGAAAAACACAAAAGTTGGGCAAATATAAATATTAGGATTAGGGAATTGGAATGAGAAGCCAAGGCTATGGTGTGCAGTGGAAAGCAGATGGACAGCGCTTTTGATTTTTGTTTTCATGATATTTGCAGTTTTCACAAAACTGAGTTTTAAAAAAACCCTTATTTCATGCCAACCGTAGATCGGAAGTTGTTCCACGTGTGAACTACACAAAACTGACTGAGCCATTCCCTTTTCAAAGATTTTACAGGTTTAATGGCAGAGATATCAATATGAATTATTTTCTCCTCAGTTTACCTGAGGAATGTCAGTAATCCTCTATGAGTAACCAAGGCTTATTCCAACACTGATTCTCAAAGCAGAGAGGGTCAAATGAAGGCTAACTATGAATAGTTTGAGGAAGAGGAAGAGGAGCTGCTTTAAAGATTCTGAAGGACAATATAACAACTGGCATGTGTGAAATGTGTAATTGCAGCTGAAAATCAACAACTTTTGGTGGAGAGTTTTATACTTTACAACCAACAGAAGTACAGAAATCTATTATGAGCAGTATAATTTGTGAAAGCTCATTTTTAATCTTTTTAATTTTGTTAATTTCATAGTTTCAAGTGCTATTTTGTTATTCCATTATGTTAAAATATCACAAAGTAAAATATTACAAAGTATTAGGACTAGATGTCCTTATTGTTTTAAACTAGATCTCAAAAATAAGATTCCCAGGAATTAAGGCCATTAAAATCAATGTACAGATGTCAGTTTGCTGGCACAACATGAAAGTTGTTAAGTTTGCTTTAAATTTTTGATTCAGAACTTTGACATTATATATGAGTATCAATGACTTTTCCATCACTTAAAAGAAAAAAAGCATTTCCTCAATTGTCATTTCACACATGCGCCTTAAATATAGCTCTGGTATTCCTTTCTGCATACGTGACATCTCATGATCTGGACTGCTGTTAGCCTGGAATCACAGGCATAAATGGGAAAAATTCCCCAACTACTGCATCTATTACAAAAAATCAAAATCTCTAATGGAAAGATCAAGCAACATTTCAAAAAGCACTTTTAACAAGACAGTAAGTACATGAGAAACTAAGATCAAAATAACCTCATCAGAGAACAGTAAGCTTGAAAGGAGCTGAACTTCTCTACCTCAAAGACAAAGTCCTCCACCGAGTTCCCATGACAGACGCCAAAATGCAGTCTAGAATACAACAGTTTTCCTGGGGGAGGGAGGTTTCTGAAATATAGGTCTAATTTCCCACTTCATTGATTTACTACTACTTCTTAATAGAAGAACTGCAAATCAAAACCAAAGACTGAATCTATTATTTAAAATCTATTTAAAAACCATCTTCAGAAAACCTCTTCAAGTTTATCTGTTTTAAGCTAAAATACTCTATTTGTTAAAAAGCTGCATATGTGGCATATCCACAGCAGTATCTTTATATTCAAAACAGGATGAAATGCTAAATATTTAAAGCATTTTAGAATATATTAATATCTTGAAGGCTTTGTGTCTATTTAATTCATCTTTCTTGTCAGTGTTATTTAGGAAAATAACCTTATGCAGTCTGAAGAATAACTTAGGCAAAATATTCCTCCAGATTTTTATGTAGATTCTTAAACATGAGTTAAATCAATTATCAGGACTAAAATTTTCATCTCTGAAATAAATGAAATTTGGTGACTTGAGACTTTATTTAATATGTAAGTGGCATAAGTAATCTTCTTATGCCATGCAACTGGGGCTGGTACCTTTGACATAATATCAAAGTTACTCAGTGACCAAAGCTCCTTTGTTTTCCTGCAAAAACAGCATCTATAAAAATCTATCGCCTAGGTTTTAAGTTTCCAATAAAAGAAGAGCTAGAACTAAAAGGAACTTCTTTGTCAAACTGAGTGCAAAGTCTTTCTGGATTTAACCTTCCCCCAATCTTTGGCAGTCTTTTCTTCCACTCCCAATCTGAAAATATTTTTTGCGGCTCATATTCATTACATCATTCGAAAGCATTCAAGTTATTTTTATTAAAAAAAATCTATTCTACTTAAATTCATATGCTATCTGATGATATAAAAAATTAAATAACATAATTAAAACAAGTTCAACTGATACAAACAGCTTTACGACTAACAGCTGGCAACAGCTAACATTTGAAAAATATTCAACCAATGGGAGCAAAAATATAAAAAAATTGCTGGTCACATGCCACAGAAATCACTTAGCATTATTTGTAAAGAAAATGGAGAGCACTGGTTTGTTGGTTAGGTCAACTCCATACACCATGGCTTTCTACACAATTCTTCAGGGACACGTGTTAGTTGTCTCTCTACAAACTTACAATTTATAAGCAAAATAAAGAGATATACTCATTTTTTTTCTCTTGAAAATTAAGTTTTATTGAAGAGCAAGGTCTCTAAATAGAATCCCAAGAGAATTTTACTTAACTGAAAAAAAAGTTATTAAGAAATGATAGTAATATTAGTACTAATACTAAAATAGCAAGTACATTAAAGAAAGTATATAATGGAAAAAACACTGAACTAGAATCAGATAGTGTACAAGGCTCAAATGTGCTCGTAATGGCTGATTATTTCATTTTTTGCAAAAGATATGAGTTCTACGTACAAAATCTGAAAATAAATTGTAGGCTTCAAAGATATTGTTAGGAAGATAAATGAACTCTTTGCAAGGGAGACACAATATAACTATAAGAAACTAAATCACTGAGAATTATTCTTGAAATATAAGTTACGTAAGTGAAGAACAACATGGCAGTAAAGTACTTACTGTTTAAGTTTTTCTGTGAATATATATTGGGTGAAATCTTTCATTGATGGAGCAAAATACATAGTCTCCTTTATTTTAATACCTTTACTCTCAATGTGATCTGAAGAATTAAACCGTAACACATAAAATGGATGTGCAACAGGTCCAAATATCTCAAATATCTGTAATAGAAACACAAAGTCCTCTTTTAACATGTAAAATAACTATTTGAAAAGTTAGCAGTGTTTTCTTTTAAAAATCCCACTGATAATTGCTAGAACAAGGTAATTTTGTCAATGTTAGGGCAATAAAATAATTTTTATTTATATTTATGTCATTTTTACATACTCAGTCTTCATGTATTGATTAAAATGCACTCGCTCATTCCAGATTTCCCTTCTATGAATGTAAAAACAACAGTAACAAGTTTGTTCCTCACCAAATTCAAATCATTTTGGTGGTACCAACTAGATGCAAATTATGATTTTTTAAAATTATTGTTCATTTAAGTTGTAAGGTACAAAGAAAAGGATTGTAACTGGTAACTTTTGAGAAATAACATGTATACATTTGGAATCATCAGATGGGAAATATAAAAGCAAGCTTCTAACTTCAATAGGTGTTAAATCGCTTTTGCTGTTTCCATAGTGTGAGGAATTTTGTAAAATTAAAGACTTTTTCTAATTTAACAAATAATAAAGTGGAAGTTATTTACGTTTAAAAAACACAAAGATGGTGCAGCCTTTAACATTTAACTAAAAGAACTGCTTTTAGCAGAACCACATATTTTACTTCTGAAAACGTTTTAAGAATAATGAAAGGAAACCTCTTGGTTTCAAACTGTATTTTCTTCTCAAAATACGTGAATTAAAAAATATATTTTCTGGCTGGGTGTGGTGTGGCTCACTCCTGTAATCCCAGCACTTTAGGAGGCGAGGCGGGTGGATCACCTGATGTCAGGGATTCAAGACCAGCCTGGCCAACATAGTGAAACCCCATCTCTACTAAAAATACAAAAATTAGCCGGGTATGCTGGCAGGCACCTGTAATCCCAGCTACTCAGGGGGCTGACAGAAGAGAATCGCTTCAACCCAGGAGGCAGAGGCTGCAGTGAACCGCAATTGTGCCATCGCCCTACAGCCTAGTGGACAAGAGCGAGATAATATATGTATATTATAGAGATAAGACCATGACCAATGCCAGTACAGATTTTTCCAGTCTTTTTTTTAATATGTTATTTTTTCTTTACGACCATACTGTAGTTTTGTATACTGTCCCTTTTTAAAAACCTAAAGTTGTTCCATGTTATATTCTTTGTAAGTATAATTTTAGCAATTATAAAACACCTCTTTACAGAATCAGAACAACTTATTTAACTTCTTTTTTTTTTTTTTTTTTTTTTGAGACAGAGTCTCGCTCTGACGCCCAGGCTGGAGTGCAGTGGCCAGATCTCGGCTCACTGCAAGCTCTGCCTCCCGGGTTCACGCCATTCTCCCGCCTCAGCCTCCTGAGTAGCTGGGACTACAGGCGCCCGCCACCTCGCCCGGCTAGTTTTTTGTATTTTTTAGTAGAGACGGGGTTTCACCGTGTCAGCCAGGATGGTCTCGATCTCCTGACCTCGTGATCCGCCCGTCTCGGCCTCCCAAAGTGCTGGGATTACAGGCTTGAGCCACCGCGCCCGGCCTAACTTCTTTCTTTTTGTAGGACATTTAGGCAGCTTACAATTTGTTCAACATAATACATGATGCCATGATAAAAATCTTATATATAAATCTCTATACTTCAGATTTCCTAAAAATTGATTTGTAAGGAGGGGAAGTATTGAAGCTGAAAGTACGATAATTAACACTAAGGCATAAAAGTTTTAATGGAAATTACTAAATAGCTTTCTAAATAGCTTGGACCAATTTATACCAACTGCCTTGAACATAGTCGTTTTATCACATCCTCAGTTCTTAATTTTTGATAGCAAATGCTCTGCACATTTTATGATCTTTACTACAGCACTGAATCTTTTATTCGTTTTCACTAAGGCGTAAAACAGCTCACCTATCAGGGCACCACCATTCTGAAGATACGTGTACTCTAAAAAGAAGTAGTGACATTAAAAACTATTAAAATGCCAATGTATTATGAAATAACACTAACAGCATCACAAATTTAAAGCTTTAAAAAAGTGTAAAAGCAAAAAACTTTAAGAAAATAGCAAGACATTTGCTTTGAAAAGGTTTAGATAAATCCAGTAGACCTCATCCAGTAAGAACTGTGAAGGACGGAAGAGGTGTACTCAGCACCACTCTTACTGGCCTATCTGACATCTATTATTGTAGTCTTATTTTCACTTAAAATTGTTTTAAAAACAATTCACAAGTTTAATTCCCTCAAATACAGGCAAACCCAATTCTTCGTTTGGGCAGAGATTAAATGTCCCATCAACCAGGAAAAAACACTTCCTATAATAATGAATGTGAAGGCCATATTTAGAAAATTGTGAAACAAAATGAAATTTATTTATAATCTACTTCCTTTGTCTTATTTTATTTCTTCCCTATTGACCAATCCACCAATCCCCATCAACAATTATAAATAAAACATGAAATTCACACATTCTAAAAAAAACAAAAAACAAAAAACAAAAAAACCTTTTAAGTTTCCTGTGTATTCATTAATATAAGGTAAAATAATCAGTATGCAACCTGGTACATAGACTGTTTCCCAGGTATTTGTTTCCTAGATAGCATGAATCCATTTCCTAAGAGTGAAAAACGATTTCAATGGAAAAATTCCTTGCAAACTTCAGGTCTATGCAGTATGGTTTGAACTAAAATATAAGTGACATTCAAAATTCTTGGACAAAATCAAAGCATAATATTTTAGTTGACTGTTCCTAGGTTCTGAAGTGTTTATGAGCCACAACTATAATGAAATCATTATAAAGTTTTAGGTAAAACAACATTACAGGCAGTAGATAACAGGAAGCCATACAACAGACAGTATGTGACATGAGCCAATACTAATAGGTATGTTACAGGAAAACTTGACCAAGTTCACATAAGCAATTTAGCTAATCCAGAGTAGAAAACAGGAATTTAATAATATTTTAAATCACCATTAGCCTCTGAGTGTAGAGTTTAGATTGACTAATACCTAAGAGCTAAACTGTAAAGAGTAACTTAAGACACAGCAAAGCTCAGGCCAGCCCACTTCTCCTCATACAGCTCCCTATGAGGCACCCATATTCCTTCTCGGTCATTCCACCCAACTTAGGGGATTTTGTAACTTCCATACTACCTGATTCAAGATAAAAGCAAAGGAAGTAAAAGATTGTAAGGAGAGTATAAGAAATTGAATTTGGAAAAGTAGCAGCCGAGACCTCTACTATGAGGTGGGCAGGCAGCTTTCTTTATATCTTTAAAAATGGTATATATTCTGTAGGTGTTCCTATAAAAATTTAATCCAACTGATGCTTTATACTTGCCCTGTCATTGAGAAGTGGTTTCTTAGGTATCCTTTCACAGGGCTCTAGCTGATAATACTCACCATTTTTTACTCAAAGGCATCATATTTTTGCTACAAGATCTCCAAGGATTCCTATCACACATAGAGGTTAATACACACCATAACAACAACGTGGTACAGCTATAATGTACGGTCTGCTGGGAAAAGTAACTGACAAGCAGAGAAGATATAGAGTGCATGCAGCTCCCCAAATTCCATCCCAGCATAGGATGGGCTTAAATGTTCTGTGTGTACCATGGCAAAAGTTTCAGTGGCGTAGAAGGCCTGTTTGAGCCAGCAGGCTGGACGTGCACAGACAATACTGCAAAAGGGAGAATGAGCTGTACTCTTCTCCCCTTCTCCACACACACACCATGTCACAAACTTATAAGTTATCTAGAGGGGGCTAGGTAACTCCCAGTTTTTCTATTATCTAGGAGGGGACTAGGTAAATTCCAGTTTCTCTAAGTAACAGTAACTACATCAAGGAATCTCCAGGACTAGGAACAATGCTGGCAGACTGTGCCTGTGAAAGGCCAAGATTTGCATGCTGCCACCTGGGAACAGCCTTTAAAGAATGTCTCTCCAGGTAAGCCAGCTTTGGGCTAAACTGCCAAAGGAGAAAGGAAATGAGGAAATGAACCTTTACAACTATTCAACATTGTCTTTTATCAATCACTTTGTGCTTTTTTCAATTCCCATTAACAAAAATGAAGAAAATACAGATAAATGGAGTATACTAATCCATTAGGTCAACTGATCATTTCAATCACTGTGTGTATTACTGTATCACAAGTTACCTTGAAATATATCATGAGAACTGAGGGGGTGGGGAACAACACTCCATCAATATAAAAGAGTCCTCTAGAAAATCATCATATCCTAGCAAACAAGACAGTAATATAATCTTTTAAAAAGGAATCAGTAAAAATTTCCTACCCACTGATATATGAGAAGGAAACAGATTTCACTAGTTATCAAGAGACCTAGCAGTTATTAGGATTAAAGGGCAAAGGTAAGAATAAAAATCTGAGACTGTCCTCCCTTAATCAGTGGGGAAGGTAAAGGGAGGTGGAAGGGAAATGAACCTGGGTTGTAATCTCATCCATTTCAGCTTTGTGACTTTTTAGCAAGGTTTCTCAAGTTTTAAAATAAAGGTAATTCTACTTCCTTGCAGGGTTTTAGTGAACTTAAAATGATAACATAAATATCACTGTAGCTGATTACTATTGTGTTACTGAAGAGGGAAAAGATGTTCAATGGCTTGCTACTGAAGGTAAAACTAATTTAGTATTTAGATAAGACACGCTAACAATCTAAAAGGTACTCAGTTTCATATTGTGCTTCTTGGTTTGTTTAACAAATACTTTCTAATCTCTACTTCCACTACTATTTTGGGGAATCAGTATTTTTCAAAGACTTGTCACAAAGTCTTTCAAAAGCATTTATAAGGCATTCTATGTAAAATTAGAAATAGATTTAATTTTCGTCAACAGGCTTATGCCATATAACTAAAGTTAGAGGTACAAATGTTATATTTTAACTGACTCCTTTCAAAGTTAAATAACAGCTGAATATTAATATTATTAGTCACATTTATATGTCTAGAAATTCAAATGTAGTGGAAAATACAAAAAAATGCCGTTTAGAGGTTTTAATTTAGCAAAGTGTTGAGTATTTTCAGATTAAAATTGTCTTAAGTTAGGTACTAAGAAAAAAAGACAACTGTCATTAAAATCACAAATAGCTCCTTTCTTGTTTGTATTCAACTCAATACACATTTACTTGGCAAAAATAATTTCCAAAGAACTGTACTAGGTACAATGGGGGATATCAAGGTGAATAAAACTGTCCCTATTGCCAGGAAATAAATACTTACTTAGTATTTATATTCTTGATTTTAGAAAGTTATTATGTCTTCTGCCGACCAGTCAGAATTGCCTACTTGCTGGGTACAGTGCACAGTTTTCTATATTAAGGTGGACATGCAGGGTTGTTACATTAGAAAGATGTTAAAAGGGACCAAATCTTATAGTAATTACTCGAGTGCACATATTTGTAATTCCCCAGGATGTAAGATACAGTGACAATTCACTGCTGTCAGTGAAATATTTTTCTATTTGGAAAAGATTCCACACTGAGCTTCCACCTGAGGAAGTCAAAGTCTGAAAAGGCTGAGAGCCACTATTCAAAGGAGCTCACAAGACAAAAATGCTTAAGAGCTACTATACTATGGGAAGTCTTCACTCAGCTGGGTATATGGAGGGTAGGAAACGATGTGCTATACATTACGTAGACTCACTGCCTAGCAAGTTATCTGACAAACACTAGGAAAGAATTCTATACATGTGTATTTAATAACTCATGCGGCAAAGAGTAATAATCAGTAGTAAACCAATTTACAGACAGATACGAAGTACTGAAGGAAATCAAGAATGTACTGAAACTAGAGAGCTCTAGATTGTCCATCAATTAAAATAAATAAACTCTTCTGAGAACTGATGGGGAAAGTCAGAAAAAAACAATAAATAAATAGAATAATTTGTAAGACTTGAAATGTTTTACAAACCTTTCCTGCTGCTTGTCGATCACTTTTAAAAATTACAGTCTCCTCATTAACTGGAGGTAGGTTAGTCATAGATTCAATTATTACTGAAAAATAAAATAGATTACTTCAAGATTTACTTATAAGAGAATGTAGAATTTTAATAAAAATCTTAGCTTTAATTCCAATATAATTTAAAATAAAATTGAAGGTGGGATTATTACCTCATTAACCATTTCTCTTCAGTAAACAAAGTCTACTTATTACCAAATATCACTGGGAAATGTTTTATACCTATTTTTAATATAAAAAGCTACAACTCTAAGGGAAAAAAATTAAAATGCAAATCCTACAGAAAATCTGAATCATCCATTAAAGAGTCAACAAATTCAAGCTATGCACATATTCTCAAGTAATTTTTACCAAAAATAGTGTAATCACATTTAGTTGTAAAACTGTTTTAAAAGAAATTAGTCTTCTTTCTTACTCTTAAAAATTCTTTTCTACGAAGCACTGTTTAGTTAATGGTATACGAAAATGTTAAATAAAAGGCTTCACAAAAGCATCTTCCTATGAAAAGAAGAAGTAAAAGTGCTAGAGCTCACAGTAATTTTTATCATTACACAAAAATTCCCTCCTCAAAAAGCAAAAGCATAATCTCCAAATCTCCAGTTCTTTTAAATGACACAAGTGTTAAAGAACTGATCTACCATAACAAAGAGAAAACACACACACACACACACACACACACACACACACACACACACACACTCTCAATAAATTTTTAGAAAATCAGAGCCACAAGTAAGAACACCTTGTTATATTACATAGATAATACCATGTCCACTAAGGGAATAATCAGTCGTAAACCAATTTACAGACAGATATGAAGAACTGAAGGTACTTTGGGAGACTGATGAGGAAGGATGGCTTGAGCCCAGAGTTTGAGACCAGCCTGGGCAACACAGCAAGACCTCATCTCTATTAAAAAAACAGTTAGTACTTCCGAATTCCAAATATACACATAAGCAACAGATCAAGGGGCAACATGTTTTGAGTTAAATCTGCAACAGTAGTATGTACTGATTTTGACCCACTTACTCTTTATTCCCATTAGGTTGATAATTTTTTTAGTCTATGTTAGTCAAAATAGTATTGTTAAAAATGCAAAAATGACATGCATTATTCCATGTATGTCATAGAGTTTACATTTTTTTTTGAGAATCAACATTATGACCTAAAATTTTTCTGTATACATCAAGTCTAATAAATGTTTAAATCATACTAATCAAGAAATTAGTAGCTTGTTTATCTATACATATTATTAAATACCATAAGATAACTCTAAAACTAGTAAATGTAATGATTCCAGAATCATGGAATTTTAATTATTATTTTTGAAAAGAAGGTTCATTTTAATCTACATTTTTATTAATAAACTAAAAAAGTACAAAATCATGTATTAATTTTTTAAAATATCAATATAGACACTGTTAGAAAAAAGTCAAAAGAAAAAGTCTGATTTCTATCACTGACTCACTATACAACTGGTCCTAAGAGCAACTGACTTGAATTTTTCTGTTTCCTTAGGTCCTATGGAGGCTGGTGGGCAATTTAGGTCCTCTTCACAGTTCTAAAATCCTATTACTTTGTCAGTACTGAGTTCTACTCTCCGGCATATCCTACTATGAGTTAACAGTACCTGCATTTTTTTTTTTTTTTTTTTGAGACGGAGTCTCGGTCTGTCGCCCAGGCTGGAGTGCAGTGGCCGGATCTCAGCTCACTGCAAGCTCCGCCTCCCGGGTTCACGCCATTCTCCTGCCTCAGCCTCCCGAGTAGCTGGGACTACAGGCGCCCGCCGCCTCGCCCGGCTAGTTTTTTGTATTTTTTAGTAGAGACGGGGTTTCACTGGGTTAGCCAGGATGGTCTCGATCTCCTGACCTCGTGATCCGCCGGTCTCGGCCTCCCAAAGTGCTGGGATTACAGGCTTGAGCCATCGCGCCCGGCCAACAGTACCTGCATTAATAAGAATCTGTTCTCTTATAACTCAGCAGCTTCATATTTCATGCCAATAACAGTATTAAATCACAAAACTTTCTCATGTGTTTTTAAGACAAAATCAAAGGTGCTCCCCCAGAGATATCCACACTCTACTACCCGAATCTGTAAATACATTACATTTTTAAGAACCTTTGCAGATGTGATTAAAGTTAAGGACCATGAGATAGGGGAGATTATCCTGGATTATGCAGGTAAACTCAATCTAAAAAGTCTTTAAAAGCAGAGAACCTGTCCACGTATGGTTAGAGTGAGGTGAGATAATGGAAGAAGACTCAGAGACAGATGTTACATTACTGGCCTTCAGGATGAAGAAAGAGAGCCAAAAGTCAAGGAATGTGGGCAGGCTCTAGAACCCAGAAAGAGCGAGGAAATAAGATTCTCCCCTAGTACCTACAGAAAATAACTCAGCCCTGTTAACACTTTTGATTTTAAGCCCACTGAGACCCACATGAGAACTGTATGACAAAATTGTGCTGTTGTAAGTCACTAGGTCTGCAGTAATTTGGTATAGTAACGTTAGAAAACTAATAAACCAAATCAAAGGAAATTCTGGAGGAAGTATGTCAGTAAAAGCAGACATTTAAATTTCTATAAAGAAACTGTACTTACATATAATTTTAGTATAGGAAAACTGAATTTTATCTCTTCAAACTTAATGACTATAAAGTGTTAATTACGTATGTCTAAAATTTACTAGTCATAAAAGTCACTGATTCAATTATTAGTGTGTGTTTGGATATAATTTTTATTAATAAAATTCTTAACATACCTAGTTGTTCGATAATACTTGAAACCATCCCAAGAGGCTTTAACTCAATATCTTCAGGCAGAATAATAGTGAGTTCTTCAACAGAAGGCAGTTCCTATAATTAAAAAACAAAACAAAACAAAACATTAAACTTCCTCCAGCTTCAACAACTTAAAAAAAATAAATTTTCCATTTAAAGTGCTACACGTCTCTGAAAATATAACATTAAGTGCTTAGAGCATCTCTTTAATGTTATCCTTTTAGTGGTTGCAAAGACTTGTGATACCACTTCTCTCCCTCCAACATTTGTCCACCTAAGTGACTCAACAGGTCTCAAGTATACACCCCAAATTCAGTTAGACTAAGAATAGACATTAAGTACTATTCTAGATTCTTTCAGTCACACTTGAACAAGAGACTACCTACTTCCTGTAAAAAAGGCTATTATCAGCCAGAGACATTCCATTTGAAAAGAAATAATTCTACTGGTAACTATAATTTCTCCACAGAAGTTCTTTTAGCTGTCTTGTTAAATTGGTTAATTAATTAGTTTGACTGTGATTAAATAGAACACAGAAGCAGCAATCTTTTCTGGGACTGTGTCAAAAAGAGTTGAATGGCCTCTTCAGGAAAAAGGAAATGACACCTATGAGTGAAATATTGAAGTCCTGAAAAAAGAATGCAGGCTTTAGCCTATAAAAACTATGAAGGTGTTGCCTGATACCTTCTCTATCCAGGTTTAAAAAGTAAGTTTCTTTACACCTAAAGATTTCTCTTTTCTTACCCAGCTGCAAACTGCATCTCAGTTGCTATGGAAACTAGATATTGAAGTAGAGATGAATCTGAAGAGAAATCTAAGAATAAATCCGACCTTAGCCTTTAGATTAAAAACACAGCTTTCTGTTCTTGACCCTTGCCAAATGATATAACTCTCAGAAGGAAGCTTTTCCTCAAGATGGCTTGAAGTGCAAAGACCCTACCAATGGCATTTTAGGAGTTCAACTGGGAGAAGGATAACTTTTCGAGAAATGCTGGAAAAGATGTGAAAACCTACATAACACGTAGTATACTGCAGATGAATGCATCTTGCGTAATCATATTACCCTATGGAAACTTAAACTAGGTTGTTAAAATCATTCAACCAGAGTTGATAAGCAGACATGTAAAATACATTTTGTTTCTGGGATATGCTATTTTCTGATAAAGGATTACTTATGGATAGCAACACTACGGGTCTCAACCAACTGATGCAGAAGGAAGTCAGCAGCGTGCCTTGGTATGGTTAGTCTGCCTGGTGTTAGAGGAAATTATTTTGTTTTATCCATCAGAATTCTTATGAGTACTTTTAAAGAGAGAATAACCACTTGCCCTTTCATCATATTAAACATGGAAAGCCTTATCTTGGGAAGACTATGGTTTGAAAGTGGTTCATGTGTATATCAGAATGGAGAAGGGAGTTTAGTTGTTAGAACAAACTGTGACATTAAATAGCCTTTTTACAGAAGTTCTTAGCTAAAGAAATCTCACACCTTGTTAAATATAAGACTGGATAACTATAATTTTGGGGGATTGCAGAGAAGAGGACTTTAATGATATTTCAGAGGACAATTGTGAGAGGAGTTTCACATTGACTCTGGTTCTGGGAGTTGTTCCTTTTGTAAGTGGCAAATGTCATTTGCTAATCCAGAAGTACAGTGATAAAATCTGTCCCATTGCCTGGCCATATTATAAGAAATTTCAGTACTTTTGGATTGGGATAAAGCCTACTGGTTAAATATTCTCAAACAAATAAGTGCTATTTAACCAGCATGAAAGGCCCCTGGTTTTGTATTTTCTATTATGAGGAATAAAGGCCCATGTAATATAATATTTATGCGTTGATATAAATCTAAACTGATACTGTTTTGCTTTTGTTGTTTGTTTAAAGTATAAAAGTAAAACATGTTCCTATTTTACAAAAGGAAAAACTCAAGCAGTATGGAAGGATACAAAGTAAAAAGCAAAAATCCCCCTACTTTATTCCTTTCAACCACCCAGTGCCAAGCCCCATAGATAGCGAATGTTAACATGTATCTTTCAAATACATTTACAATGCAGATATAAACTTGAATTCTAACTTCAAAATATTTTTTACTTAAATAAAATATCCATATTTTAATACAAGGTATCCTTTTTACCGACCATACCCTGTACATCTTTCTATACCAAACAAAAACACATATCTAATTTTATTTAAACACTTAGGATATTCCACTGTATCAGTGGTACTATAATACACTAGCCGCTTGACACAACATATATCTGCCCTTTTAAAACTTTTGCCACTACACACAGTGATACAACATTCTTTTACATATATCTTTGTGTAACCCCTGTGATAGATTATTTTGAGTGGTCCTGATAAGACTAAAACATATGCATATTTAAAATTTTGACAGTTACTGTTAAAATTTCTTCTTAAAAAGTCACATCAATTCACATTTCCACAATGTATGAGAGATTTCCCCACACCCTTGTCATTACTAGTAAGTAAATTTTAAATCTTTGCCAGTCTTACGAATATAAAATAGTATCTTGCTTTAATTTGAATTTCTTCATAAGGAAGAGTGAACATCCTTGGACGTATCCTGGCCATTTTAATGTGTGTTATAAATTGTTTTTTGTATAACTTTACATATTTATGAGTGGCTTATCTTTTAATTAATTCATTAAAAAAAAAAACAAAAACCTTTGGATGTTCAAGGACATTTGTCTTTGATCAAATATGTAGTAAATATCTACTCCCTTACCCCACAGCATGTTTGGTAGCTAAAGAACTTAAACTAAACTATTTCAGTTGTTTAGTCAACCTTTGGCATTTTAATTTTTATGTAGTCAAGTATGTATATATATATTTGGCTTTTGAAACTTGTGTCACATTTAGAAAGGTCCTCTGTATCCCAAAATCACTTAAAATTCACTATTGTTTTCTTTATTACTCTAGTTTCATTTTTTAAATATTTGCATATTTGGTCCATTCACAATTTTATTCTTGTATAAAAGTACAGCAGTGATTGGCTTTATCTTCATCCAAACTACTAGCCAGTTATCCTGACATGCTGTAGAATAATCCATCTTTTCTCTCACTGATTTGAAAAACAAACTTTAACATATACTAAGTACACTTATATATTTGGGTTTTTTACTGAATCTCCATTCAATTTCTCTGATCTAGTTCAGTGTCAGCACTAAACTATTTTAACAACTGTTTTCATAAAACAATTCAGTATTTGAGATGATGAGCTGAGCTGACTCCTTTACCCACTCCATAAATATTTTTCCCCTTGGAATTTTTTTAACTGTTCTCACATGTTTATCTCGCTACATTTCAGAACTATTTCATATTAGTGTTATTGGTACTGATTGAGATCACACTTAGTTATAGTTGCCTTCATAAAGGGTCCTATATAAGTGCTTAGGCTCATTCCAAGCTATTTTATATATTACTCGCTATTATAAATTCCTATTTAACATATTTTATTACTATTACAAATAGACGCTTTATAGGGTATTGCTACATAAGAAAGCATCATGCTGAAATTTACTTTTAGTAATGTTCTTGTATATTTATTATACAACCATATTTTCAAAGAATAAGTTGTCCTTCTTTTCAATATTAGTACAACACAGCTTTCATTTTTCAGATGATACTGGTTGACAATTCCAGAATCTCAAATATGAAACAATTGTGATGACAGTGGACATCGCTAACAGGAATGTTCCAAATCCTAAGCATAATGATTAATTTTTATCGGAATTTCTTTTTAATGGGTTAAGAAAGTATCCATCTATTCTAATTTTAATGAAATTTTTAAAATCAGAAATAAGTATTGAGTTTCATCAAATACTCTTTCATCATTTTGAGATCATTATAATGTAATTTTCTATAAGTTGAGCAGTTCAGTCTACAGGGTCTGATGAAGTCCTGATGTTCTGCTCTAAAGAGTACCAGAAGACATCCAGTATGAGGAAGATAAGCGAAAATATATAAAGCCAGATTATTTGTAGTCAGTCATGGACTCACAATTTTGGTCAAAAACAGAGTCTGGCAGGCCCTCTTAGTTCCTGTTGCTGTTCCATGTTTCCAACCTATGTACTAGAAGAATGAAAAGTTTTGCCCACAAAGGTGAAGGTTCTCTGATTCTGTATAGAACCAAACTTTGGGGAAAACAGACACAGACACTGTTATCTGAAATCACCACCATATTTCCAATACCAGTTCAGTGATCCTAGTACTCTGTAATATAGGAATGTACAGTTTCATGGGCATTCCTAAAAAGGCCAATGATGGCATTAAGTTGCCTCTTGATAGTAATGAATCTACCTATAAAAGTGATGCACATGAAGTCTCACCCCAAATACTCCACAAAACATAAAAGGTATATAAAAACTAAATAGTATATACAAAATATGTAAGAGATAAGTGAAACCATCCTTGTACAATTCCAGGTTAAGAGCCTGTTATAGAGTCTGCCTTTGAAAGTCCAGTTAAATGAAGCAGTATATATTAATTTTGAGAAAGGCACATATTTGGAGGTCTGAATTAAGGGAAAACAGATCTATTTGTTTCTTTTAAATGAGCACGCTAAGTGAGGAGGACAGGCTGGGCACGGTGGCTCACGCCTGTAATCCCAGCACTTTGGGAGGCCGAGGCAGGTGGATCCTGAGGTCAGGAGTCAGAGACCAGCCTGGCCAACATGGTGAAACCCCATCTTTACTAAAAATACAAAAATTAGTCGGGCATGGTGGCAGGCACCTGTAATACCAGCTACTCGGGAGGCTGAGGCAGGAGATTCACTTGAACCTGGGAGGTGGAGGTTGCAGTGAACCGAGATCGCATCACTGCACTCCAGCCTGGGTGACAGAGTGAAAGACTGTCTCAAAAAAAAAGAGAGAGACAGAGGAGGACAAAGAGGAAAAAATAATCCAAACGCCAACAAGAAGGCACCCAAGAGATGTGCTTTCCATGAAAATGTCTGGCGGGTTCAGAGAGAACTTTAAAAGGTTCGAAGGGGATAGATTCCTGCAAGGTATAAAAAGCAATTTCCTTTGGCAGCCATGTCAGACAAGGTAAAGTAAAGATTTTTGTCTTGATCTATGAATGCCAAATGTCACCATCTCTTTCTCAACTAGCAAATTTAATCTACTGTATCACTATCAAGCCTAGTCATTCTTTATCAACTATCCTGCTGCTTTGCTTTTTTCTAAACATATTGTCGTCCAACATTTCTGTATTTACTTAATGTCTATTTCTCTAACTACACAATAAATCCAACCATAACTAGGACCTTTTTAGTCCCAATCATAACGAGGACCCAGTCTTGTTCATTGCTATAGCACCCAAAAAGATGGTTAGCGCACAGTAGGTATTTAGTATTAATATATATCTATTAAATGAACTAGCCTACCTCTTCAGTCCAAGCTTAACAAAAATCTCAAAAGTCAGTCTTAGTCTAAGCAGAAATCAGATAATGAAAATATAACCCGATATAGAATCCTCAAAGAACGAAAAAGGCTTGAACCTAATCTTCTCAAAAATAAAATTTAAAAGCCAGGCTTCCAAGGAAGCTTAACTGCCTAGGATTGATGCATAGGTACCTCTGGGTTGCAGCAGCAAACATTATTACAATTATTAGATTAACATTTGGCTCCCTGATAACACAGCTGCTGCCCCTCCTATGATAATGAATAAATCTCCTCAGATACAAAATCTCCTTTAAGGAAATAAAAATCAATCACTTTGCTTTTCCACATTTCAGGGAAGCGTGTATATGTGTGACAGAGAAGAGAAACACAGACACACTCCAATAAAGGGGAAAATATGGCCAGAAAACATACTGTGGGACCATTCTGGCAGTGCACAAAAGGTATAAACAATCAGATGTAAAATGCATACAAGTAAACTGAAAAAACTGAAAGTAGAGGTGATAGGAGAGGCCTGGGATAGAAAGACCTTCTTCATCACCCATAAGCAACAACCAAGGGTACTAAAAATAAAAGACAAGGCGATTTACTGCAGATTAGAAAGATTAAAGTATCAGCCTGGATACCCCACAACCCTTGTTAGAAGAATGATGAGTAGACAGGAAAGACTTTTTATTTTATTTACACAATATTAGATAAAAATTTAAATTTAATTAAGATTAAATAAAATTTAAAATTCAGTCTTCAGTCACACTAGCCACATTTCAAGTAAGACAGCACAATATAGATATCTCCAACACTGTAGCTCTATTACACAGCACTGCTTTACATTCTCACATATCAAAAAAGCCCTCCATTACAAAACACATTCCCAGGTATTAATAATATCAATGTATTTCTGGCCATTAACACAGGTATAATTTTAAGACCACATTTTAACAGCATGCACCATATTACTAATGAAGTCTTAATGATAACCTGAATACTCTACTTGGGAAATGAAGATGTGTGATAAATCTATATTTAAATTTTATTGTTTCCCAAAATTAAAATGCAACTAAAAACCTGTTCTGGATGTACATTATCTGCGATTAGAAGTAACTATTTTATCATACAAATAAAATTACTATAAATGTTTACTAACAAAAAATCAAAGAACAGGAAAAAGTTTTTCTGGACCCATTTATTCAATACTTCTAGACATAACAAAGAGTATGAAAGGAAAGGAAGAAAACTATTTCATTCACATCATTAGCAAATGAAAAGCCTGCATGGAAATAAACATCCCCAAACATCACAGCATTTGGGAAATGAACTACTAAAATTCAACATACTAAAGAAACTCGACCATTTATTTCCTACACACTACACAGTTCCAAGTCAAAGGCTTTACTGAGAGGCAATATAATCCAAGCAAAAGCAATTTTAAAAACCTTACATTAGATGATTCATTCATCCTTCACTTTGAGAAAATATGTTACATGATTATTATTCAGAAACTAAATAATGAGAAAGTCCAAATGACCAGATTCCAATGTTGCTATGCAGGTCTCCACAAATACTAAAAACACAGCAGTTTGGAATGTATCTATCACCAGTTCAGAATCTGCTCCTCCCCACTAATATGACTTCAGACAAATCTCTTTCTGGTTTCATTTTTCTTACCTACAAATAGTAAGGAAACTGAACAAAAGTTCGAAACAGTTATACAAATGGCTAACAACAATTTAAATGTCCAACTGCATGGAATCAAAAAGATAACACATTAATACAGAAATTATAGACTAGATTCGAACAAAACAATTACTGTGCTTCTGTGATAACAGATATTCATAATGATGGCATTAAAGACATGCAAGATCCTAACCACACTTCTGGAAAATCCATGAAAGAGCAATTATTGTCTGTGTTGTAAGATTATTATATTTCAATTTTCTAACATCTGTATGGTCTACAAGGTTACTCAGTTAAGCAAAATATTCAAAAGAGTACCACATAACATTAAAAATCCATCCTATTAAAAATGAAGTTATAGACATACCATTCAAAAAATGGGTGCCTAGAACTTCCAATGCAAAAGTGGAAGGAGCTAATATGTCAAAAATGGCCCTCTGAGAAGGTAACATTTATAATTTACAACACTCTTGACCTTTCTAGCATTTGTGAAGGCTTATTGAGCAAAAAACAGTATCAGTAAATTGATGACTTTCTAAAGCAAAATTATATAAAGAAGCTTCAGTAGGATTTTCACTCACAAATATGGGAAAAGGACAGCAGAGGTTGGTAGGAGAAGGAATCAAACATTCCAAATGAAAACTAAACCTTTTTGGTGTCAGTTTGGGGAGAATTGAGAAAAGCGAGGAAGGTGGAATGAAATTATCGAATCACTTTTCTCACATTACCCAACACAGGACATGCACGTGGCAGCCAATTACCTGATGCTATTAGGTGAGCCTTCACTTTTCAGATATGGTTGGAAAGTAGGATCCAATCACTGGAGTACTGAGAGCCATGACTGAATTTTTTTTTCTCTATAGCTGGTAAAACATATTGGAAAAAAAATGGATTAGGTCTGTAAACTCTGTGTCAACTATGACCATACTTAACATGTAGTCTAATTCATTAACTTATTCAGGGGAAGTAATTTTACAAGTTTCCATGAAACTCAGCTATTTATCACCAGTAAGCATTAGTCCCCTCATTAATTACCCTATTATGTATGACACTAAACTTAAGACACAGACAAGTCAATTAAAAAATGAGGGTCAACATTTCTTTGCAGTGTCTTGAGATATTTCTTTTTTAAACAAATACATTATTATCCTGTTTTTCTCTAAAATTACTGTTAAGAGAAACGAAATTCATAAGAATATCTTCAAAATTTAATTTGTTTAAATATAAAACTATAATCCATCTCAACAAGGAAAAAACCTCCAACAATGAATATAACTCTAAGCCTATCTTTTATGTTAATTGAGTCCATAGTTCATCAACTTTAAGACACTGATTTTATATATCATGAAGATAAAAGGACTGCCAAATAATTGTAAAATGCCACAGAGTATTAGCCCAAATTTTTCAGAAATCCTTATTATCTCCCCTTCCACTCAATCCTATCACTTCTTATGTGCAGTACACCATTCATCTGACATTCAGCCATTAACTCCCTGGTGTTGTTTTACTTTCAGCTAAAGTGTGTATGCTCACTCTCTAGCTTCATTGTTCTTGAACAGACATTTGTCTTTATCTTCTAAAGCAATCAGTAGAATTCACTTATTAGAAACTACTGAGGAATGGGGGAATCTAAAAAATTGAAAGCTTCTTGTGTGATAATTATATATGTATATACACAGGACATAAATGGATACTCTACCGAATGAGACAGTATTTATTTAATGTTTATGGAATCATTCATGCCTCACATAAGCTTTACTGAAATATTCTGTAAAATATAAAACTTTAATTTAAAAAATCTATTAATTATTTTTGAAGAACACTATTGAATATTAATGAAAAATGATCTCCTTTAAGTATATAAACCACTGCTTAAATAACAAGCACTTTGGGAAGAATGTTAATAAGTGCTACCAAAGTGTATTCTAAAATAGAATTTAATAGTTCAAAATATACATATAGTAATAAAAGCCTAAGTTAAAAGAGGCCTGCATTCAGGACAAAACTTATAAACCAAGTTAGGTCTTGAAAACAATATATTCAATTGATAATTACTAAGTGTAGACCAAGATGCAATACAATTTCATACATGATGGGAGATCAAACAGGCATGAAATATTCTACTGCAACTTCTAACTGCTTGAGGCGGTCCAGATATTTCAATACACTCATGTTAGGACATTTTAGAATGTGTCCACACTGCCACAATCAGGAGAGTAGAGTGTACTCAACCTAACTACTAAATGTACTTATTTTATGAAATAAGCAGTCACCAAAGCATGACAGCTAAATTTCCCCCAAAATTGCCAAGAAGTATTAATTTTTTTTCTTGGTCATGCTACATTATATGCCTAAATACACATTATTATCCCTATTGAAGTATTATCCATTTCTTACCTCCATAAACATTGTGCTTATAATTTTAAAATGTTATGTGAAGATTTTCAGGTTTTCAGAAAACAATGGGCACTAATTTATAAAACTCATTTCTGTTTAAGACTTTAAAAATTATAATCCCAAATGTTTTTATGACCCTACATTTTTAATTACACTTGATACATTTGAATGAAGAGTTCAGGGCATAAACTGCTGAGAAAATTGTTTAAAAAGAACCTCAATTTTCCAATTCATCGAAACACTAAATATATCCTATGCGGCTCAACGTAGTTCCAAAGCTGTAATATGTATGCTGCTTACAGTGACTGTGTAGGTTATATATAAACCTTCTGAGCATTAAAGAATTATTTATGTTTAAAAGAATAATTTTATCTAGTTAAACTTATTATTTGTGACATTATGAAGGCAGCCACTTAAGACTCTCCTTTTTCACTGCCACTATAGCTCACTAATTCCTCTTTTACTCTCTTCCCCCCTTACCACACCCTCACATTAAAAAAAAAACTGGGTTATAACCACATCTTGGGATGGCAAGGTTTGGTTATGACCTAATTTTAAAAATTACATCTTTCTAAGGTTTAAGAACAATCATAAAGTTACTTCACTGTAGTTCTCATATACCTAAAGATCTGCATTGTACATAGATCACAGAGATCGAACAACCCACAATGGAAAGATTTAAAGGGATAGATCCAGAGAGGTGACATTCCTGCTTGAGGCACAGACTAAATGGAGGTAAAAATTAAGCTAAGCATGCCTAAGTGACAACAGGAAACTGTTAGAAAACACTTTAGAAAGTGGTTGGATGTAAAATTGGGTTACACTGGGCTAAATTGGGCATGTCTATGTCCAGATCCCTGAAGGTCCAGCACAAATTCTAAAATTGGTTTTAACTATTTGGCACATTTTAATTTGTGTATACCTTTTAGCAGAAAAGTTCATTAATTTTCTTCAGAATTTTGTTAGATAGTTAAATTAATAGCCCACATAGAGCTTGACGCTGCATCTAGCTAAGATACACAACCTCCGCTGCCTAAAAGTCTAAGTGACATATCAGGAGGCCTGAACAAAATGGCACATACCACACCAGCTAGTACTAGTTGTGGAGAGGAGACACTTCCCAGAAAGAATGGATTGTCATTAAAAAAAAAAAAAAAAAAAACTAAGTTAAATAACAGAATTGTCCCAAAAGTAAGCAAGGAAATACAACACTAATAGCCAGTTCATGGGACACTGAAAGCAAAAGACGACATTTTTAGAGCCAGAGATACTGAAATCCATGTATAAGCTAGAATTAAAAAGATAAATCTGGCCAGGCACAGTGGCTCACGCCTGAAATTCCAGCACTTTGGGAGGCCAAGGTGGGTGGATCACCTGAGGTCGGAGCTCAAGACAAGCCTGGCCAACATGGTGAAACTCTGTCTCTACTAAAAATACAAAAATTAGCCGGACGTGGTGGTAGGCGCTTGTAATTCCAGTTAATTGGGAGGCTGAGGCAGGAGAATCGCTTGAGCCCGGGAGGTGAAGGTTACAGTGAGATCAGCCGCTGGGCTCCAGCCTGGGTGACAAGAGCAAAACTCTGTCCATCCTCCCATTCCCTCCCCCGACAAAAAAAAATCTACAGATAAACAGAGGAAGCCAGTCAATAATGAAAGAATAAAATGACAGATAACTGTGAGACTATCCAGAGGCATGTAAAAGAGACAGTGTGACTAGCCTTCATAGCTGCCTTCGTTCCCAGATGCTTTCTAATAAACCTCCAGTTCTCCTGAGGTAATATGAGTCTCTGTTCCTCATAACAATGAGTCCAACATAAATCATACATGATAACCATTTCCAAGTATTTCCATTGCCCTCCATAGAGTATAACCCATTATTACTGTCTGTCTAGCATCCCCTTTTGGAATGGATATAAGCTCCCTTTCCTGTGAAAGATAAACCATTCCATGTGCTTTATATAGGGGCTGATATTACACCCAACATCCCACCCTCCTCACAATACATACACATTCACACTCCCTTTCTGTCAACTAGCTCTTACAGACTCCCACCCTCTCGCACTAGCGTATGTGCTTTCAAGTGTTCATTTTCCTACACATGCTCTCCTCACTCTCTCCTACACACTCGCCTACACAAACAGGAGTGACTACGTGACTCACAGCCAAGCAATCTGAAAATCCATTCCACTAGCCTCAATGATCTGTTCAAGGCTGTGTAACAGAGCATAGGCCAGCAAAAGTCATCTCCATGACTTTCATGCAAGAGTCTGTCAGTGGTCAAAATGCCAGCCCTGAGAAAGAGGCAGACTCTTAAAACACACTACATACCTGTAACTATACACTATCTTTTGTACTCAGGACAAAGCCATTCTTTTCCCCCAAACTTAAGATTTGAAACCCTGAAGAAGTCCTTATATCTTCTTTCAGACCTATAAGCCAGAGATTTAGTGCAGACTGGGAAACTAACTCATCAATTCCTCTACCTATCTCTAGTAGCACAGTGGTCTGAAGGACTTCTAATAAGTTTCCCAAATAAAGACTACAATTCCCTCTTCCATCATTCCCAAATATCCATTGAAATGGTCTCAGAAAGGAACAGACCAACCCATCATTCCAAGTTGGAAAATCTAACAACATTCAAATGGAATTTTGTCTTTTGAGGCAAACATAACACTCACACAATTCAATAGCACTTTTAGCAATTAAATTTGTTTGTCTCCACTTTATTTACTGTCTGTGTCCCTCCATTAGACACTACAAGAGCAGAAACTGGATTGGTCTTGTTTACAGCACCTGGCAAATGGCAGGTGTGCTATAATAATTTCTTAAAGAATTAATAAATATAAAATGCCTTACACTCATTCTATAATCATAAATTACTTTGGCCTGAGAACTCGTTATCTGTAAAGCACTCCACTGGGTACTATGGGAGTTACAAGGATCACATATGAACTCAGTCCTCAAAGAACTTGTTCCTAGACTCCCTGTGGCCACAAATCCTTTGTGATTTCCTGATGAAAACAGGGACATTCTGTTCAGAAAAAAACACCTAAACAAATACGCTAAGACTTTGCATTAAATCTGAAGAAATTCCCAAGGTAAGAATTCCAAATCTAGTAAGATAAGACAACAATATGCATGCATTTACAGGAGTACTGTGGTCTTTTCTTTGTTGGTTATTATAGTCTAAAAGGAACTTATGTAGACAGGTGATCAAGAGACAAGCAAAAAAGACGAAACAAGTCTCCTACTTTCAGAAAATAGTTATGTTGGTAGCCTTTGTGTACAAAGACCACTAAGAAATATTAACGTATCTGTAGCACGAAAATATGAGCCACTGATGAAGCTGCATACAAATCCAAAGATTTTCAATGTATAAAGCATAAGCGAGATAAGAATTTCTTGTTATCAGTAGAGAAAAAGAGAAATAATTAAGACTGGTAGAATCCATTCATGAAAAAGGTTCCTGAGTGCCTGTAGGCTTTATTTTTTCAAATCTTGCATTAAACTATCTCATCAATGTAAATGTTATATAAGAATTATGATTAGTGACCATTAAATATTTTTAAAGCATTAATAATTAAAAGTATATGCAGAGGCGGAAAAAAAAAGTGGTAATATAGCCTACGTTCTGAAATTCTGAGACTTTCCTCCTGGGTTATAGGTTTCAATCAGACTAACATCATCCTCCTAAGGATGTTTACAGAGGAAATAACCTTGCAAGAGTTAACTTTGCAAACCAAACCTATCAAGTGCCAATAAACAACCATTCTAAAATTAACAAGTTTTCTCCAACTGTAATAATAAAAACACTCCAAAAACTTCAATAGGAATCCTAACAAGCTCAACCCTTTGAATTTCACCTTCTACTTCTCTAAATGCAGTCAATTGAAAAGAAAATTTCAATTGCTATTGGGCAAAATTTTCTGACTTGCAGACCCTAAAAAAAAAAAAAAAACCACCAGAAAGCAAATCGACATGAGAAATATCTTTTTCTAGGAAATGTAAGAAATGTAAAGTTCAAAGCTGAAGTTGAGCCACAATCGGAAAAATTATCAAATGTCAGCAGAGTTAGAGGTAACCTAAGAAATTATACAGATCACTATATAAGAAAGCCAAGGCATGCCAAAAGCATGCCGGTTAGGCTGAGAATGAACTTCAAATTTATGGAGCAGATACAGGCAAAATTAGAACAATATCGGTACCAGAATATGTTTTAAAACATGCCAACTAAACTTAATACATCTAAGTACTTACATTAAGAAGTAATTCATCTTTTGTTTTAAGAGGAAAATTCTTATTTTCCTTCTCAACTTGTAAGTCATCATCTCCATCTGACAGCACTGGAGGAAGTGATATACAAGAGGAAGAAGATGACGATGAGGAAGAGGAGGAGGAAGACGATGAGCTTGAACTATCTGAATCTGTTTCACTGTAGAGAAGAAAACAGTTAAAAAAAAAAGTCCAGTATTATTATGTATTAAAATAAGATTATTCAATTAAGAAATATCAACTTTAATACATGTTTATTATTGCTTATTCTAACAATATTAAAATAAGATGATTCAATTAAAACATATCAACTTTACTACATGTTTACTACTGCTGTTCTAATTCAAAAGCTAGCACTTCAAAGCTGATATGGTATTGGGAAAGTAGTCTTTACATTTTCAAACCTCTGCTATAACCCAGTTTCTCTTATTACAATAGTCTCACATATCATACACGTGAGTATAAGCAAGCATGTGACAAATCACTAAAACAAGGGAATTCTGGGCATGGCACCTCTCTTAGACACCAATAACCAGATCGCTTAATTGCCAGATCGCCTGAGTTTCTTCTCAGTCTACAGACAACTTGGGAAATCCTCAGTTACTAAAGTATGTAGACCGTTCTACTTTCTGAAAACTCATTTGGTCCTTATCTTCCACAGAAATTATCGTTAACAGCAACCACTGTCTCAGTTTAAATTTTGTTTGTTGGCTCCTCACTTCAAGCCTTTTTATATATTATTTTTAAGGGTTCCATCCTCACTTTCTCTTCTTTCTGCACTACTTTCATGGATAATCCCATACATGTTAATGATTTCAATCATCATCCATGTGACATTAACGCCTAAATTTTAGGCTATGACGTCTCTAAACTTCATGTCCAATCTCTGACGGCATATTGGCCACTTTTGTATGAACGGCCTATACACCCACACTCACAGCAAGTTAAAACAAGAAAAAGTGCATTATACTAACGAAACCTGCTTCTCCCCGTCAGTTTCCATTTGATTCCACTGCTGTTAACTGGCAAAAAGTTGTACCCCTTTTGACTTCTTCAAATATTTGGTATCCTCTGCCATCACCCACAAAGAGTCAGAAGCAGTATCCTGACACTAAGTTGGCCTATTATGAAGCCATATCCCTTCTGCTTTCAAAACGTATCCCCAAATCATCTACCATTTACTTTTCTTTGCTAGTACAATGAGCTCTGAAATCCCACAAGATGATTATACCGCAATCTTAGTACTGCCAAGAAATCCAACCTTGTCTACAGTTGTTACTTCCCCCTCCCAGTCCATTTCATACCCTCTCCTACCTTCAGGCCTTCTTCACTCCCACTCTGCTGACGACTTCCCTAAAAACTAAACTACTCACCTCCTCAACACGTGTCTATCTTGTTAACCTGTTCAGTACCCCACTCAACACACTCAACCATTTGTAGACAATGTTCAGTGTTGTTTAGTAACATCCCACATGCTGGAGTCCTCTCCAGCCCAGAGGTTTCATATTTAAAAGACAGAAGTGGGGGCAAGGGGGAAAGGCTCTCGCAAAACGTAAGAAGCATAAAATACTACTAAATAACACTGTTTAGCTACTTTCATAAACACGTGTTCCCTAAAACGATTCTACAAATTAACGTAATCGTCAAGAGCCAGCTCTGAAACACACAAAATAATCCTTTTCCTGATCCTCAATGTATGTGGTTCAAAAAACAAAGCCTACATGTGATGGGAAAAAAAAATCAGATCTGACACAAAACTCAATTATAACCACAAAAGTACAGCCTGAACTGAGTAGTTACGGAAACAACCTAAGATCCTCGGGTTTTCTAAAGTCTAACTAAAAATGATACGATCTATACATAGAACTCTTCAGGCTACCAAATTTAGGAAAGTAGTGAGTACTAAGTTCAGATTCACAACGCGACCTGCTCTGAGAGGCAGCGAATAAAGGGCAGTCGCAGCCAAAACTTCAACACATGAGACCGGAGCACCAGCGACCTGCCCACCCTCCAGGGCCCACACGGGCAACCTCTAGGCTCCTAGGCCCCGGCCACCCCGCCCGTCACACAAGACCTTTCCCCACAGCTCCGGGTCCCTTAGGCACCCGACCTGTCCGAGTCCGAATCCGAATCCGAGTCCGAGGTCTCCAAGGAGTTCGGGGCCCGCGCAGGCTCTCTGGCTCCTGGAGAGGTGACCCAGCCTCCGCAGGCCGGCGATTCAGCTGGCGGCTGCGACGCTGGGGTCCCGGCCGCTACTGCGTTCAGAACGGCCTGCAGAGGCTGCTCACCGGCAGTCTTAACCTCCACGGTCTGCCCAGTGTCCGGGGACCCCTCAAACGACTGTAGCGGCGGCTGTGTCCCTGGCGCAGGGGCAGAGCCCGGAGACGTCGCCGCCGGACCTTCGCCAACTCCGAAATCGGTGCCATTGAATTTCAGAGTTTCCAGCTGAGCGACGGCGGCCTCCACTACCTCCATCACACCGCGCCAGACACCGAGTCGGCCTCAGGATTTGAGACCCCACACAAGCTTACGGCTCTCTCCAGAAATAATAAAACAACTTAGGCAACCGGAGCAACAGTCCGTGGCCCCAACTTCCCGCGTTTCTCAGGTAACTACACGCGGAGGAGCCAAAAGACACGCCCCCGCCGTTTACGCAGCAACGCTTTCCGAATAGCGTGTGACGTATGTGGCGCGACGGCGCGACGGCTCGACGGCCCTCCCCGGGAACCGGACACATGCGTCATACCTTTGAAAATCAGGACTAGGAGGTGCGGAGTGGTGACTGACGCCTGTAATCCCAGCACTTTGGGAGGCCGAGGCGGGCGGATCATAAGGTCAGGAGTTCACAGACCAACCTGGCCAATATGGTCAAACCCCATCTCTACTAAAAATACAAAAATTAACTGGGCATGGTGGCGCGTGCCTGTAATCCCAGCTACTTGGGAGGGTGAGGCAGGAGAATCGCTTGAACCCAGCGGGCGGAGGTTGCAGTGAGCCAAGACCGCGCCACTGCACTCCAGCCTGGCAACAGAGCGAGACTCCGTCTCAAAAAAAAAAAAAAAAGAAAGAAAGAAAAGAAAAAGTCAGGGCCGGGGGGTGGGGGGGGGGGGGCGGGGGAGGTTCTAAATCGACCGTTTTCACTGCCTCATGTGAACCATTCAAGGCCCGAATGTCGGATTTTCCTATTGCTGAACGTGAACCAATTCTGCTTGAAGCGCCAAAATAAAGCAGGGATTATACAACAGGGGAGATGCCTGAAGAGTGGTAGGTCCTGTACATGAGAAACTTGAGTCAGGAAGCCTTGAAGTTAAATGAAGTTTATCCATCAATAGATCCATCTGTCAATAAATAGAACTTTAACCATTTTTTCAAAAAGGTAACTACAACTATTCCATTTTCCTTTCTCCAAGGTACCCTCAAAGAGAGTAGTAATGGTCAAAATTTTGCTGTCTTGTTCATGTTATGGTGATGTCTATATCATACCTGGCACTGTTTCGTGGTAGAGAGATGAGACTATGAGACTGAAATGTACTCACTTCATATTGGAAACCACTAGTCTAAATTGTGGAGAGAGCCAGTAGAGTTCTTAGGACTGAGGAAGAGATCAGAATTTTCTGGTTTCCTATTAGGTCTTCAATGTGATGCATCAGTCCCTGCGTAATAATAATAATCATTGGTACCATTTGTTAAACAGGCATATGTGCCAAGGACTGTGCTAAAGATTTTATAAATTATTCACTGAGAATTTAGTGTGCCATCTACAACAGTAGATCTTCATAGAAATGCAAGGCAAGTGTAATAAGAGTAAGGTTTTAAGAAGCTTACAATCTACTTGAAGTAGAGAAGGGCAATGCACAGGAGATAACTAGAAAAATATTTGAAATATGAAATAGAAAATCCAAGTGTAGCAGAAATGGGAAGTAGGATTGATAGGCTATATCATGGAAATCCTCCAAAGTGAAGAAGGATTTTAAACTTGGTATACTAACTTACTAGCATAATGATTAAGCAGAGCTCAGAGTTTTCAACTAAAAAGACCTGTGTTCAGGTCTCAGCTCTACCATTGTGTGATTGGTGTAACTGACTTTGGGCAGGTAACTTAAATCTTAATTTCCTTTTCAGTAAAACAGATAAAAATACGAACTACCATTTTGTGATTGGTGTAACTGTGACTTTGGGCAGTTAACCTAAATCCTAATTTACTTATCTGTAAAATGGAGATAAAAATACTCTCATTTAGTTCATGTGAGCATTAAGTAAGGTTTTGTATAAGGGAATGGCATGTCATACACTCGGTGTGCAAAAATACTTGGAAAATGGAACAGTGTGTGAACTCATGAATAAAATATTTCGTTAGCAATGATCTTGCAAAGACATGCAGTACAGATTTGAGAAGGGAAGACATTTGAGCCAGAATTTTCCCCAGCCAGCCACTTTGTTGCATTTTTCCAGGAATTAGGTGATAAAAATCTGAACTAGGGTTACAGTCAATGAAATAGAGTAAAGGAAATCCCCAGTATCAGGGGAAGAATAATAGTACTCTAAAATTTCTGGTTAAGGAAATTAGAAAGAAGTTGGTATTACCAATAAAAATGGAGAAGTTGGCCAGGTGCAGGGCCTCACGCCTGTACTTCCAGCACTTTGGGAGGCTGAGGTGGGCAGATCACCTGAGGCCAGGAGTTTGAGACCAGTCTGGGCAACATGGCGAAACCCCATCTCTACTAAAAACACAAAAACTTAGCTGGGCGTGGTGGCGGGCACCTGTAATCCCAGCTACTTGGGAGGCTGAGGCAGGAGAATGGCTTAAACTCAGGAGGCAGAGGCTGCAGTGAGCTGAGATTGCGCTGTTGCACTCCAGCCTAGGCAACAAGAGGGAAACTCCCTATAAACAAATAAATAAAATGGAGAAGTTGGAAAGAGATGTGGGTATGTGAAGTTGAGTCTGAAGAAAAACTAGACCATTAAAAATGTCAGTAGGCATTTAAAAATAAGAAACTGGAATTTGACAGAAATGTTAAGACCAGAAGCATAAGTTATGGGATAACTGAAATACTCATTTGTTCGTTCAGTAATCATTTTCTTAACATTAGTATATGCTGTGCACTGCATTATGAACTATGCATTCAGGAAGATAAACACAGTCCCTACCCTTATGGAGTTAACAGTTCAGTAGAAAAGACAAGTTGAAAACAAGCAGAAGGTACTATAGTAGAGAAATGTACCATGTAAATGCAAGGATGTATGAAATAGGAAAACTAAAGACAGAGAAGATACTTGGAAAATTAAGGAAAATATACTATAAGAGATATATCATGGCTTTAAGATTAATTATAGCCATAAGGCTCACTCAGGTGCCTTGAGGGGCTGATACTAAATGTATTTATCAATGTAATACAAACTGGCCCTGGAGATTTCCAGTGATTTCCAGGAGACAGGGCCACTTCAGCACAGATGCAACTTTCATGAACCTTAAAGCTTACCCTTGTAAGAGTAGCTTCGACTCCATTTATGAGAGAAACATCTGATAACTGACCAACCGAATACAGGTTTTAAAAAGGGGAAAGAAACCCCCAACACTGAGAACAGTCTCTAATTGCAGTCTTGATCATCTGAGCCCTGACTATCTGGTTTATGCCCCCAAACTCTTCCCACTATCTTTTAAGAGCGATGCCAGAATAAACTACCAAAGCACGAGACAATCTCTAAGACCCATCTTTGACTTGAATAGAACTGAATGGGAGAAGTCACCTCTAGGAAAGCTGGTTAAACAGGACCACCCAACCACTGCCCCACTGACAATAACAGAAGGCTTTAAAATGCGTGTGATACTTGAGCTGGACTTTTCAAAGAGAACCATGAATTTGTTAATCTGAGAAAATAGGAGAGCTTCACAGGGGATAATAAATAAGATCATTGTAATTTCCTGCTTAAAACTCTAAATATTTGTAAGCACACTTAGAATAAAATTCAGACTCCCTGCTTTGGCTTTCAACACCCTACCTGATCTGGCCACTACTTACCTCTCCAGTTTCTATCTCCTACTGTCTTCCCCACCCTTGTGCCACATGATCACTGGTCCTGATCTCCCTTCAACTCACCAAGTTAATTCTTCACGTGTGACATTTTCACTTTTCTGTTCTCTCTTCTCTTCATATTAAGGTGGCCTTTTTACTCATTTTTGTTTCTACTCACTACACCTAAGAGAGAGCTTTCCAGATCACCCAATCTAAGTGTACCTCTCAATACCAATCACTTCCTAGCTTATTGCTTATTGGTTTTATTTAAATAGTATTTATCTTGACATGAAATTATATTTATTTACTTCTTTATTGTCTGTTTTTTCATAAAATTAAGTCTCGGGTGCCCAGGATCTTTGTCTAATTCACAGCTGTTTCTCTAAGTGCCTGGAAACATAGTAAATCCTATAAGGATTTTTGAATGGATGAATGAAAGAAAGAAAGAATAAAGCCCAATGGGACAATCAGAGTAAGGAATATGACTTAACAGATAATATCTGTTATTCTTTCAATTTAAATTAATCTGATGATATCTAAGAAAGGCTACTGTTTTTAAATAAAAATCTTTTGTTTGTGTGGTGGAAATATTTCTGTGTTTCAACATAATGATAGTGGTACCTATGCCTAGCTTTGAAGTAGGTCAGTGTTTCACAGATGGTAATTTTTCTAAGTGCTTGTTTCAGAATGTCCTGAATTTACCTACTTCCACAGCCTTCCTCTCAACTGCATTATTTTTGACAGCTGCTAAACTTAGCCTGAAGTCTTTAACCTAAGACTAAATCCAGAAAAACTCCTTGGAAGACTGTGTAGCTTACAGCATCACTATTAACAGTATGAGAGAATTTACCTTGAATTAAATTACAATTTAAATGGCATATTACATTTCAAAGGGAGCATGTAAAACTTAAATTATTTCTATAAATGTCACTGATTGATCTTAGTCTATTTCGATGTTTAAAAAGACATGAATAGACACATTTACATTTCAAGAAACCTACAATGCACTTGCTAGATAAAAATGATGAGATTTTTCTAATATATGTCACAAAATGATTAAAAGCAGGTTATGTGACTGTTTAGGTGAGTTGCTATTCCTATTTATATATTGTAGCACTAATTTAAGTCAAGGTCATATGTTTGCATTGCAAACTAATGTAGTAGGGAAAAGAGAGGTATAAGTGCTATTTTAGCCCAAAATGGACTGACATTGTACTGGACTCATTTGAGAGTATGGACAAATTAGAGACTAGAGACCAGGCACCTCTTGCCACTAGTCTCCTCTCACACTCAGCTTGTAAGAGAGTGACTTATCAGATAAGAGAGTGTCTTATCTGACTGGTGATCTTGGGAAAAGGAACTGAGTATACTTGGTCCAGTATCTTTGTGTTATAGGTGATAGAAATTATTTAGGTAGAGAGTTAGGGTGAGTCCCTCGCAGAAAACTTTCCTTCTAACAAAAAGCAGCCCAGAAATAGCTCCCTTTTTAACCTCAAGCAGTTCAAAGAAATCACTTCCTTTCTAACAAAGCAGCCTGGAAGATCAGGCTGTAAAACAGATATAAGCAACTCAGGCACAGTTTCCTGGGTAGCCATCAAACTTCACATACATACGATGGGCCCCAGTAAAAACAGTGGGCCTTCATATCTCTTTCCCTTTCTTTAGGCATACTAAGATAGGGAAGCTAGAAGTATGCACAGGGGAGATACCTGCAGCTGCAAGAAGGTGCCTGGGAATAGGGGAACAGACACTCTTCCCTCCCTTTTAGCACACACAGACAAACAGCACAGAGCAGCATAAACTAAGAGTGTACCTACATGATCAAAGAATGGGGTGGGGGCTGATAGAGACCCTGCTCCTCTATGCAGATAGCACACCTGGTCCTAACCAGTTCTTCCAACCCTAGGAAGATAAGACACACTCTCCTCACTAGCCCATTTATAAAACACTGACATTTTTTACTACAACTTGGCAACCCGTTTGGGATCCCTCTCTGTGACAGAGCTGTTCTTCTCTTTTGCCTAATAAACTCCTGCTCCAGTCTCACTCTCTGTGTGTATGCGTCCATGCTCTTGATTTCCTTAGCTGTGAGACTAAGAACCTTGGTATTTGCCCCAGACAATGAGGCCATATTATACTTGGGGAGCCATCCGGGATTGAAGGTAAATTTATTGGAAGGGTGAATATAGGAGCGGACTCTATACTTTGATTTCCCTGGCTTCTCAGCCTCAGTTTTTATTCTCTCAACTATCAAAATCCCACACATTTGACAGCTGATTAAGGAGCCACCAGGGCAAGTTGCTGGTCTTGAAGACTCCCAGGAGAGGCTTGTTGGGGAGGAGATAGTCATTCTCCCAGTGTCCTCCAGGTGCTGGGTATGTTGGCTCTGTTCCAAACCAGTTTCCTTTCATGGAGAACCTGGCCATCGTGTGGGGCTGGGAGAGGTCCTGGAGCAACTGAAAATTTCTGGTCAGGGCTATACCCTGGTACAATCTAAAGGCTTCTGGACTGACCCCAGCCCCCAACTGCCCAATCAGGTGTCGGCCACAGGATCTCCAAGCTTTCCTACTGCAAATCATACTTTCCTCCTTTCCTTTCTGCTGTTACCACGTCTCCCATTCCCTCTCTGTATGCAACGCAGCAGGAGTTTTTACAGCCCTGGAAAATAATTCAATTAGGCAGGCTTAGCAACCACCTTAGAAACCAGGAACGTAGATCAAGGGATTGCTGGTTTTGTGATTTTCTACAGACAGGAAGATTTTCCAGTTCTTCTCCGTTTTGTGTCCCTCTGCTGGAGACCAAACTTTATGCCCCCCTCTGCAGGGGGGAGAACTCTGCTTTCAGTAGTGAGGGGAAAAATGTCCTCCAAAACGAAATTTTAATCTCAATACTCTCTCCATTAGCAGGAGGGCCACCATTTGACCCTTATGTTCTCTTAAGACACCTATTCTGCCTACAACTAGAATGGCATCTAAACAGAAAGGGGATTTTGTGTCTCAAAGTTAACTGGAACCACTACCTAAAAACAAATTCTCTAATCTGGTCCTTAACAGCAGATTATAAAGCTCAATCCAGTATACTCCCTCCATTAAGGGGCCATGCCCAAATGCAGTTGTTACATAGTCTCTCTCAAGACCCATCCATCAAGAAGTCGGGCAGACCACACAAGTCTAGGAGGTCAAAGGGTAATCACCAAGTAGAGGACTAAGGTCACATGGGATAGTAGCATGACTAGCCCCATTGTTTAGCTCCTCTGGTACCATGGTTTGAGGGTCATACCTGCAACCACGGCTGGCACATACAGTGCCAAGACCCAGGAACCAAGGAAGGAGAACAGTTGGGGTGATGCTCCCCCTGTCTTTCCCCTCCACCCTGAGTCACACTGAAAAGAACAAGCAGACTAAGGGATGCCTCTTCTCTTGTCTCTTTTCTAAATGGGTAGGTAACAAGCCATCTTTGGCCTGCACCCTCTGGAGTACATTCTGAAGCACTGGAACTCCTTTGACCTTGAGACTTTGAAGAAAAAGTGGCTCATTTGATGGAAATCTTGGAAATAAACGGACCTGGCCGGCTGAAGGAGCCTTGGTTTTAATCTTATCCAACAATTAGATCTTGTTTGTAGATGGGAGGGCAAGTGGCCCAAGCTCCTCTATGTACAGGCTTTCTTTGCCCTGCGAGACAACTCAGACCTTTGCAAGCATTGCATAATCGACTAAGCCCTCTTGGTAGCCATACTGGGCAAGTCTGTAGCAAGTAGTTCCCCTAAGTCAAAAAAGCAAGTTTTTAAGGAGCCACTGGAGGCAACTTTTTTTTTTTTTTTTTTTTGAGACGGAGTCTTGCTCTGTGCCCCAGGCTGGAGTGCAGTAGCGCGATCTTGGCTCACTGCAAGCTCCGCCCCCCTGGGTTCCCGCCATTCTCCTGCCTCAGCCTCCCGAGTAGCTGGGACTACAGGCGCCCGCCACCTCGCCCGGCTAATTTTCTTGTATTTTTAGTAGAGACGGGGTTTCACCGTGTTAGCCAGGATGGCCTCGATCTCCTGACCTCGTGATCCGCCCGTCTCGGCCTCCCAAAGTGCTGGGATTACAGGCTTGAGCCACCGCGCCCCCACCAGTTCTTCCTGTCCCCCTTATCCCGGGTGCCCTGTGACTGTGCCATTGGCTCCTCTGGCTCCTCCAGCTCCCCCATCTCCAAAGCTCTCCACTGCCCCATCTGCACTTTGACCCCTACAAAAAAGTGCCAGATGGAAGGGGCACCAGTAGGGTGCAAGTTCCCTTCTCATTACAGGACGTTAGGCAAATAAAGGGAGACTTGGGCCAATTTTCTGATGAGCCTGTTGGTATATAGAGGCCTTCCAAAATTTAGCTCAAGTGTTTGACCTCACATGGAAGGATGTTATGCTGTTTTTAAGCCAAACCCTCACTGCAGCTGAGAAAGAGGCAGCGCTGCAGGCAGCAGAGAAGTTCGGAGATGAACAACATATCTCTTATAGTAGCCCACAAAGGAAAAGGGGAGATATAGAAGGAGAGGAAATAACAGAACAACCATTCCCCATATGAAGAGAGGCTATACCTCTTGACAATCCTGATTGGAATCCCTGTGACCCCATAGATTAATGGAAAAGGAAACACCTTTTAATGTGCATAGTAGAGGGCATTAGAAGAACTAGAGCCAAACCACTGAATTACTCTAAGTTGTCCACAATAGACCACAAGCCAGATGACAGTCCCTCAGCCCCCATGGAAAGGCTGAGAGAGGCACTAGTAAAACACACCTCTTTGTCCCCTGATTCAGTTGAGGGACAACTCATTCTAAAGGACAAGTTTATTACCCAGGCAGCTCCTGATATTAGAAGAAAACTACAGAAGCTGCCATTACTGCTCAGAAGCCCTGGGTGATTCTGGAAATTGAAGGGAGGAGGGTGGACCTCCTCCAAGACACTGGAGCCAGTCTTTCTGTTCTCCTCTCCAATCTAGGCCTCCCCTCTTCCCATAGCACAACCATGGTGGGTGTTACAGGAAAGACTCTAACATGATTTTTTCTCTCAACCCCTTAGTTGTAGTTGGGGGAGCGTGTTATTTACACATGCTTTTTTTTTATCATGCCTGAAAGTCACACTCCTTTATTAGGTAGAGACATTTTAGCCTGCATAGGGACCAGCATCCTCATGGCCCCAGGACAGACTTTTTGTCTTCCCCTAATGGAAGCCAATATTAATCCAGAAGTGTGGGCAACTCAAGAAAGAACAGGTCGAGCTAAAACTGCTAGGCCAGTTTAGATCCACCTTAAAAAATCCACTTCTTTTCCTAACCAGAGACAATATCCCCTAACCCCAGAGGCTAGGAAAGGGCTAGAAATCATAATAATAACATGAAAAGGCAAAGCCTGTAACAGTCCTTGAAATTCCCCGATACTAAGAGTGCAAAAACCCAATGGGGAATGGAGACTAGTTCAGGACCTCTGCCTCATTAATGAAGCCATACTCCCAATTCATCTGGTAATTCCTAATCCCTACACCTTGGTAACCCAAATACCTGAGGGAACAAAATGGTTTACAGTCCTAGATTTAAAGGATGCCTTTTTCTGCACACTGTTACATCCTGACTCTCAATACCTGTTCGCCTTTGAGGATCCCTCTGACCAAACTTCCCAGTGAACGTGGATGGTGCTGCCTCAGGAATTTCAAGACAATCCTCACTTGTTTGGACAGACACTGTCAAAGGACCTCTCCGAGTTTTCCTGTCCTCAGGCCAGGGTCTTGTAATATGTAGATGACCTTCTGCTCTGTGCCCCAAGTGAGGAAGATTCCCAGGAAGGCACTGGAGCTCTCCTTAATTTCTTAGCTGACAGAGGATACAAGATTTCAAAATCTAAGGCCCAGCTTTGCCAGACTTTAGTAAAGTACCTGAGTTTAGTGCTGTCTGAGGAAACCAGGGCATTAGAGAAAGAAAGGGTTAAACCCATTTCTTCCTTCCCCCTCCCCAAGACCCTCAGGCAACTAAGGGGATTTTTAAGCATTACATGATATTGCAGACTACGGATACCTGGCTATGGTGAGATAGCCTGACCTCTATGTCAGCTCATGAAAGAAACTCAAGCAGCTACAACTCACTTCCTGACCTTGGAAACTGAAGCCCCAAAGGGCTTTAACCAATTGAAGCAAGCTCTACTTAAGGCACCAGCCCTCAGCCTTCCCTGAGGAGGGCCCTCAATCTTTTACGTATCAGAGAGGAAGGGAATGGCCCTGGGAGATTTAGCTCCAGCCCGGGACCACCAGCTCAATAGCCAGTGGACTACCTGAGTAAGGAGCTTGATTTGATAGCCAAGGGATAACCAGCATGTCTTTGAGCAGACACAGCAGTGGCCCTACTGGTAGCAGAAGCCACCAAATTAACCCTGGGAAATGGCTTAACAGGTTACACCCCACATAATGTAGAAGGATTGCTGTCCTCTAGGGGAAGCCTTTGGGTAACAGACAGCCGGCTCCTTAAATATCAGGCTCTGCTGTTAGCAGGGTCAGCAGTTCAGCTAAGAACCTGCTGTCACCTAAATCCAGCCATTTTCCTCCCCGAGGAAACTGGGGAATCTGAACATGATGGTGAACAAATTATGGTACAGACCTACGCAGCCAGTGAGAATCTCACGGAGACTCCCCTAGAAAATCCAGACTGAACCCTCTTCATGGATGAGAGTTTCTTTGTGGAACAAGGAGAGAGTAGGCAGGATATGCAGTAGTCACTCTGAATAATGTTATTGAAAGTGCACCTCTCTCTCCAGGCAAAAGTGCTCAACTAGCTGAGCTGACAGCTCTTACAAGAGCACTTGAATTAAGCAAGGGAAATGTAACTAAGGTTTACACTGATTCTAAGTTCTCCACGCTCATGCTGCCATCTGGAAGGACAGGCACTTTCTAACTGCTAATAGGTACCCTATAAAATACAATCAGGAAGTTAACAGGTTATTATCCTCGGTTTTCCTTTCTCTAGAGGTAGCAGTGATGCATTGTAAGGGCCATTAGCAGGAAACTGATGAAACAGCTGAAGGAAACAAGTTAGCTGATCAGGCAGCCAAGTCAGCAGCAAGAAAGCTTCAAGGCATCAACACTCTTAAAGCCCCCTAGTCTGGGAAGGCTCCATAACAGCAATTAAACCTCAGTACTCCTCTGAAGAGACAGAGTGGGCCACTTCTCGGAGGTACATTTTCCAGCCTTCAGGATGGCGACAGCGAGAGAATGGCAAACTCCACTCGTCACCTCCTAGACAATGGAAAGTCCTTAAAATTCTTCACCAAACTTTTCACTTGGTAAAGGATAAAACTTATCAGTGTGCCCAGAGATTGCTTTCGGGAGATAATGAGAGGTGACAACGTGCTAGCAGCCCTCGCTCGCTCTCAGCGCCTCCTCAGCCTTGGCGTCCACTCTGGAGGCGCTTCAGGAGCCCTTCAGCCCGCCACTGCACTGTGGTAGCCTCTCTCTGGGTTGGCCGAGACCTGGAGCTGGCTCCCTCTGCTTGCTTGCAGGGAGGTGTACAGGGAGAGGTGCGGGCGGTAACGGGCTGCCTGCGCGCTCGCTGGCGAGTGTGAGTTCCAGGTGGGTGCGGGCTGGCGGCGGGGCGGGGGCCTGGACTTGGAGTGGCCAGCCAGCATCGCCAGCCCCAGGCAGTGAGGGGCTTAGCACCCAGGCCAGCAGCTGCGGAGGGTGCGCTGGGTCCCCCAGCACTGCCGGCCGCCTGTGCTGTGCTCGAGTTCTCCCTGGCGTCAGCTGCCTCCCCGCAGGGCAGGGCTCAGGACCTGCGAGAACACCCCTTGCCCTGCTCAGCAGCGCCCAGTCCCATCCACTGCCCAAGTGCTGAGAAGTGCCCGCGTGCAGCGCAGGACTGATGGGCAGCTCCATCTGTAGCCCTGGGGCGGGATCTACTAGGTGAAGCCAGCTGGGCTCCTGAGTCCCCTGGGGACTTGGAGAACTTTTATGTCTAGCTGGAGGTTTGTATATGCACCAATTAGCACTCTGTGCCTAGCTCGGGGTTTGTGGATGCACCAATCAGCACTCTGTCAAAACGGACCAATCAGCTCGCTGTGAAGTGGACCAATCAGCAGGATTTGGGTGGAGTCAGATAAGGGAATAAAAGCAGGCTGCCCCAGCCAGCAGTGGAAAGCTGCTCAGGTCCACTTCCCTGTTGTGGAAGCTTTGTTCTTTCTCTGTTTGTAATCTTGCTGCTCACTCTGGCTCTGGCTCTGCCCTGCCTTTAAGAGCTGTAACACTCACCAGGAAGGTCTGCAGCTTCACTTGTGAAGCCAGCGAGCATGAACCCACTGGAAAAAATGAACACCTCCAGAGGTACTGCCTTTGAGAGCTGTAACACTCACCGCAAAGGTCTGCAGTTTCACTCCTGAAGTCGGCGAGACCACAAACCCACCAGAAGGAAGAAACTCCAGACACATCTGAACATCTGAAGGAATAAACTCCGGACGCACCATCTTTAAGAACTGTAACACTCACTGCGAGCGTCCACGGCTTCATTTTTGAAGTCGGCGAGACCAAGAATCCACCAATTCCGGACACGGTAACTTAACTAAAAAGAGTCAAATAGTGTGGCTTAAAAATAATTCCATTAAGAAACGGTTCCTCCCTCCTGAAACGCAAAGAATAGAAAAGTATCCAGGACAGGACTCGTAAACAGACTTCACCCATATGCCAAAGGCAAAGGGCATCCGATACCTCCTGGTGTGGGTAAATTCTTTCACTAATTGGGTAGAAGCATTTCCATGCTGTAGAGAAAAAACCTCTGAGGTAATAAAAGGTCTAGTTAATGAAATAACTGCCTGCTTTGGCCTACCTAAGCATCTCCAAACTGACAACGGCCCCTCATTTAAAACAACTGTCACCCAGAGGGGCCAAAGGCTCTAGGCATACAGTATCATCTCCATTGTGCTTGGATGCTCCAGTCCTCAGGGAAGGTAGAGAAAAAAACATTATCAAAAGATAACTCAGAAACTGTCCCAGGAAACTCCCCTTCCTTGAGTCACTCTTCTTCCCATAACTTTACTACAGGTAAGAAATACCCCTTCAAAGTTAGGCTTGAGCCCTTTTGAAATGCTGTATGGACGGCCTTTCCTTACAAATGACTTCCTTTTAGACCAAGAAACCTCTGAATTGGTTAAGCATGTAACCTCCCTAGCTCACTTCCAACAGGAATTAATCAACTAGTGCAAGTGGCCCAGCACCAGGAAACAGGACCACCTTTATTTAACCCAGGAGATTCAGTACTGGTGAAGGCTCATTCCTCTCTCTCTCCATCTTTAAGCCCAAGTTGGGAGGGACCTTACACTTTTCTTGTCTCCACCCCCTTGGCAGTAAAAGTTACAGGAATCAACTCCTGGATACATCACAATCAAGTCAAGGTTTGGAGAACTGAAGGAGAAGTCCCTGACAGCTCAGAACACCCTCAATATCACTGTGAAGAAACAGAGAATCTCAAGCTGAGAATCACAAAAGATAAGTAAATGAGTGACGACTACTCATTCTTAGTCCCACCTTCATCCTACCAGATACTCTCAGTTATTTCCACCTTTCCCTTTGAGATTTGCCACCAGATATTAGAACTCCTCTTTGACGCATACTTGCAGGGGCATTTCGACTATCTGTGGGGTTACATTTGTAGCTTCATAGCCTCACGGGGAAATTCTATATCATGGTGAATAAAATTGTAAATAATTTACTGCATTACAATTGCAGAAACTGCTATGCTCACTCCACTGTTTGCAGTGGGACTATATACTGTGGCACCTGCACAGTGGAATTCTGGACAAATAATTCTAGTTGCTCTAATATTGTGCCTGATTATCACCTTTGTAGCAGGGCTAATAATTACAGGAAAAAGACAAATATGAGGGCCTTGTTGCTCAAACTTTTCTTCCTCCTCTTAATAGTGCAGGTTAATCTCCTGAACCTGATAGCCCAACAGATCTAGCGCCTAGCCTTGGCAGTCAATCTAACTTCATGTTATATCTGTACTTCAGATTCGCCATCAGTTGAAGTATTACCACTATCATTAGAAGATTTAGCCAACGTTAACACTGAAGTTACACTAGTAGTCACTCAGTCCGAGGCAACTTATCCTGATGAGCAAGTAAAAAATGTATGCCTCCCAATTATATCACAGACCTGAATTTTACAGAAACTGCACCTCTTGTAAGAGTCTTTTGCACTGTACTTCCGAGGTACACAATACCCATTTGTTTCATGTCCTTGAGAACAAAGGGAACTTACCTGGGAACCTTGTCCAACTGCTCATAGGAAGTCTTTCTTAGTTGGACAACTCAGGAAAGGTAATACAGCTCTTCAAAAAAGAGAGGCAAATGATATCTTAAAGTAAGAAAGCAACACCAGTTCCTTCTCCTTAATACCCAAATTCAAGGTGACCTCAGTTTACTGTAACACCAACACTTCCTGCATTTCTACGGGTTGGTACTCAGTGTTAATCGATAACTCACCTTTACCCTTAGTGCAAACGTTAGCCTGGGGAATACAAAGACTGTTATTAAAATTCCACCCCAATCATGTGTTCATCTCCAACATTCGGGCAGAATTTGCCTCAATATGGGAGGACCTCACTGAAAACTACCTAAGTGCATGGGACACCCCCAACCTCCCCCGAAATTAGAGCTGGCCTTCTGGGGATATCAAGTGTCCTTAGATCCCAAACAGGAACTATACTTCATATGAAGAAACGTGGGATATGTGAGCTTGCCAAGTCAGTGGAGGGAGCCTGTGGTGTTGCAGCAATACTTCCAAAAGTATCCTATGCCAATGCCTCTACACAATTCCCATTCCTTATAAAACATATCCACGCTGTAGCAAAAAGGGCAGCTCATGTAATTCTACTCCTTTTAGCACCATTGTAACTGGTGCCAAGTCAATGGAGGGAGCCTGTGGTGTTGCAGCAATACTTCCAAAAGTATCCTATGCCAATGCCTCTACACAATTCCCATTCCTTATAAAACATACCCACGCTGTAGCAAAAAGGGCAGCTCATGTAATTCTACTCCCTTTAGCACCATTGTAACTGGACTCCTGGGAACCACCCTCAGGTCTGTCTACATTTAACCTCTTAGCAAACCCAGGCGCTAGCTGAAATTATGGCCGCCACTCAGAAACAACAACGGCAAATAGACTCACTCACAGGTGTCACCTTGCAAAATTGAAGAGGACTGGACCTCCTAATGGCAAGTCAGGGAGGAAAGTGTTTTTCTTAAGAAAGAGTATTGCTTCTATATTAATGCTTCTGGTAAAGTACAGCAACATCTAGCAGAGGCAACCAATATTATCACCCACTTGCAGCAGTACAACCCGTCTAAATGGCTCACAGGTATCAGACAAACTCTGCTGTCAAGGTTATGTCCTGTAGTGCCCCCACTGATAATGGTAGTCTTCATACTCATATTCGGACCCTATCTTCTAAACCTCCTTGTAAAGTTTATCTCTTCTCGCCTAGAAACCATCAAGTTTCAGATGGTGCTGCAAATGGAGCCAAAAATGAAACAACCCTTCTACAGGGAACACTTAGATCCACCCGGAAGGAACCCTGGCTGCTGTTCCCATACAATGCCCCTCTCCAGCAGAAAGTAGCCAGAAGAAGTCGTCACCCAATTCCCCCTAACAGCAGTTAGGGATTTCATTCCTGAGGGGAGGGAATACGTTATAGGAGATAGAAAGAAATGATTTAGGTAGATAGAGAGGGTAGAGAGAGTTCCCAGCAGAAAACTTTCCTTCTAACAAAAAGCAGGTCAGAAATAGCTCCCTTTCTAACCTCAAGTAGTTCAAAGAAATCACTCCTCTTCTAACAAAGAACAGCCTAGAAGATCAGGCTGTAAAACACAGATAAGCAATTCGGGTACAGAGCGGGGTTTTCTGGGTAATCACCAAAATTCACATATGTACAATGGGACCCAGTAAAACAAGTGGGCCCTAATAAGCACATTTGTTTACTACAACTTGGCAACCCATTCAGAACCTCTCTCTGTGACAGATAGCTGTTCTTTCCTTTTGCCTGTTAAACTCCCACTCCAATCTCAGCATGTGTGTGCATCCACTTCCTTGATTTCCTCAGCTGTGAGGCCAAGAACGTTGGTATTTATTCCCAGACAACAAAGCCATTTTATTTGAGTTCTCCTTAAGCTCTACCTATCAGCAGAGAGGATGCACTTTGAGTTATTTTCCATTATGCATTAATAATGATAAATCCAAACATATAAATAGAATTTACTGTGTCCCTGGGACTGTTCTAAGCACCATATACATAAATTTACTTCTTTCCACAAACCCTTGAGGTAGATATAATTATTCCCATTTTACAGATAAAGAAACTGAGACTCAAAGAGATTTAGTGAATTCCCTGAGGTCAAACAGTTGATAAATGTTTCCAAATGCTCCTTCAGGGGAGGGCTGAAGATTCTAGCTAACATAGTGACTGGGTGGTCAAGTCTGTCTCGTTTTAAAAGTCCATTTTGCTGTAGATCTAAAACTATTAATATGTTGTCTAATCGGTTTTATCACTCATTAAAGCAATATTGTTATTTTCCAAATAATTGTCTCTTGAGTCTTATGTCTAAATTGCTTTATACTCGGAAGTACAGAGCCACAATAAGCCAGGCTTATTGACCACCCAAGTCTAACATTTAGAGGCCAGAGCTCAGGAAGAGCAACACACATAGAAAATGAGTTTTCAGTGCTTAGTAGCAACACCTCACCCCTCCGGAAACAAAAGACCCACACAAATGTTACACTTTCCGAAGAGGACATTTTAAACCAGTTATGTCCTATTGAAATATCTGCAGTGATAGACATGTTCTACATCTGTGCTGTCTAATGCAGCAGCCACTAGCCACGTTTAGCTACTGAGCACATAAAATGTTGTTAAGGCAATTGAGAAGCTAATTTTTACTTCAATTCAATGTTAATTAATTTAAATGTGAATGTTCCTCCTGAAGGGGCCTGAAGATACCAGCTAATACAGTGACTGGATGAACAAGTCTGTCTAGACCCAAAAGTTCATTTTGCTGCAGTGCTACTATATTGAACAGTGCCATTTTGTACCTTCATCATATTTCTCAAACTACTTTTGATAATCCTTTTACTCTCATCAAATACACATTAGATTAGAATTCCCTCATCTTTTTTCCTAGAGATTGATAAACCTCATTCATACCCATTTTTACTACCATCACTTTGATCTCAAAAACCAAGGGATCTTTTCTAGTCTAAATCTAATTTTTCAGCTGTGCTATGGATTTCATGTTTTTGTGCTTTCTCAGAGACCTTCCTCATATTTTTTCTCTCTCTCATCTCTGTGTTAGAGAAGATTTTAGCCAAAAGATAGAGACAGGAAAATGTTGGGCTAATTTGTCTTTTTGGGGGCTGGAAATATTGTGATTTCTACATTCAACATACTGTTCTCAGGTATATTAAGATGCATATATATGGGATGTTGTCTAATACTATGGGCTTTTGTTAAAAAACAAGTATGTGGGATGTTATCTAATACTGTGGGCTCTTGAGAGGTAGAGTCATAGACTTTATCTTAAAATGACCCGAAAACTCCATGTACGTTATTGCTGATCCTTAAACATTATGATCTATCCATTGTTTTAGATCATCCTCTGTTCCCACCGGTAGAATCTGTTTTTATGGCAGATATTTTAAGGAGCCTCTAGCCACATCGAGTCTGAATTAAATGGTCAGCCAGTTGGTGTCAGTCTTTCAGGAGTCTTCAATGCTCTTTTAGGGCAGATACATATTTCCACTGCCCACAATTACTAGAGCAAAAACCAGATACATCGTATGAACCAGATCCTTGAAGAATATGTCCACGAAAACAAATCCTCCAGGGAGGATTACAGAGTTACTTCTTTCTCTGGGGCCAGAATTTATATATGACCAACACCCCATGGGCATGGTTGTAGCCGGATATTAAATGGACACTTTTGAACAAAGCAACAGAATATATGAGGTGCTACGGTGAAGGAAGTTCTAGACCATATGCAGAATTCCATAGAAAACAGCCAAAACTCATTTATAAAAACCTCAAACTCCCATACTCACATCAGGGTTATGAAAAAGTAGAAGAATGGAGAGTCAGAGGATTTTGTGAAGAAGTTCTTGGGAGACAATTTGGTGGATTGTGGTGACCCTCACACCTACCCTCAATCCCCCTTACCTCTTTCTCTGCCCTCTCCCCTGCACACAGGAAAGACTGAAAACCGCAGAATAACAAGCTGGAAAAGCAGGAAACAACAGGGCAAAGGAAAAGGAAGACCACATTCCCCTTCCCTCCGTCAGTAGCCAGCTAGATGAAGGCTTCCACTGATGGAGGTGAAATGATTCTATGCTGAAGTCAAATTTCGAGCTGAGATTATTATCTAGGGCATATTACATGTCTGGCTTAAGACTTTGTTTGCCACTTTAAAAGGTCAGAGAACTGCCCAGGCACAGTGGCTCATGCCTGTAGTCTTAACACTTAGAGAGGCCGAGATGGGAGGATCAAGTGAGCCCAGGAGTTTGAGGCCATCCTGGTCAACATTGTGAGACCCCTTCTTTATAAAGGAAAAAAATATTTTTAAATAGAAAAAAAGAAAAGAAAATTAAAGTGATAAAACTTAAAAATAAAATAAGATAAAAGATGTGAAGATTTTTCTTTTAGAACGAGACAGATGGTGTCATTAAAGCTGGGTTTCATCCAAACACTGTCAGATGTTTCCATTAAGGTAAGTGCCCTTCAGAGTTAGCTGTGGACAGTTCTGTGGTCTACGATTACTATGTCTGTGGTCTCAGTACAATCATGGATAGCTCTGCCTTTCATTCTCAAGAGTATGTCATGTTGGACAATAAATTTTATAGTCAGTCTCTTTTGGGCGTATGTCTTGTGGAAGTCGGTGAATTTACAAAATGGCAGATTCATTGGAAACCCAATGGCCAAATCACCAATTTATCTTTTCCTTTTAATATTTCACTGGCTTTAATTCTATTTTCAAAACAGCATTATGTTTTGCTTGCCAAAGTAAGTAAGAGGAATTAAATTTCTACAGACAGGGGTAGGATTACTCCCACTGGGCTGATTTAATAGGACAGCAGAAGACCAAAGTAAAGCTGTTTTTTAGATTATATGGTATGAATCCTCCATATTCAAAGTACCAGTTATATAGTCATAGTCCCCAGGCTTTCCCAGACACCTTCCTGTCAGACCTTGCCAAGTTCCCTGCTGCAGCATACTCTAGGCAAAAACCCAGCATCCAATAAAGCCTCACAGAAAAACATGCCTCTCTGAGAGCAGAAGATAATTCAGGCGAAGGCACAAAGTGCTACACAGTAGAAGACAACGTTCATGATCTACACCAAATGTGTGATATTATTGATCTCATCACTTTCTTGCCTAAATTCACCTACTTTGTATGTTAACCTTGTTTTTCTTCACTGTTATCCTGTTTTGAATACCAGCTCCTGTGTTCTGTAATGGACACACAACTTCAGTGCCTGGCTAGATTATGGGCTTGAGAAGCATGACAAGGGCCTGCTTCCCTCCTCAGACACACTCAAGATCAGTCACATTATGGTGGAGAGAACAAGGGCAAGAGAGCGATTGTGTCCTTCCTGGCAAGCCAGTCTCCTGGAGGCTCTGGGCTGTAGGTTAAAAGGGGTCTGTGAGATGTGTTAAACTGCTAGATTCAAATAATCTTTACAGCCATCTTTGTTTAACTCTTTATTCTTCTGGTAACCTCTTTGTAAGAATTTTCCAATCCAATCTCATCAGATTTTGCATTCATTATGTATCTATTTACAATTTTGGCCCTATGAAATGTTGTTTTTTCATCCCACCTATGGATCTCAGAACTACCTTGGCTAATACTGCTTCAGAATCTCTACTTACTCTCAAATAACCTATAACCCAGAGGTGCATTCCCATGATCAGGGCTGTCACACACTTTTCTCACCTATGCCTCAAAGACAAGATCTGAGCTGAGTCAGGGAGGCACAGCAGGCAGAGAGACGTAAGAGAAGACAGCTTCAAGAAATGTGAGCATTTTCGGAACTGCTGTAACATAGGGTGGATGCAAAGGTAATGCATTCGATACATTTTCCTCACTTGAATTTTGTTTATTTTCAGTTCTGTCTGAAGCCAGGATTTATGTTCCCCTTTTTCTAAATTGTAGCTTACAGGCCAGCTTTCAGTGGCCTTTCTGTTTGTTGGCTATAATTCAATCTTGAAGTTACTAAAATTGATTTTCCTTTTCCAAGAAAAATATATTCTTTTTAATAAAGCAATATGAAAGTTAAACAAAGGTCAACCAGTAATTGAATGGCTTTCTGAAATAACCAGTTAGAATGTAATGGCTGGCATCCTTTCCAATTTGTGAAAGAAGCAATGAAAACTGATGTTTTGTGGTTTGTTTGCTGGATGAGAGAAAATTATGTTTACACTGCTTTGTTAAGAGTAATGATTGAGGGAAAGCACTTATAGGAAGTACTTTATTTTCCTCTAGATTCCAATTTCAAAGATATCAAGGTCATTCCTAGTTCAATTCTCTGAATTAAATGATGATGGTAATCAGTGGATTATTTATTGCTTGTATCATTGGAGATGTAATACTTGACTGCTGGAGTGAGGAAGATGCTTTGGCCTCATTGGCCTGGAGTCTTTTTGTCAAAGACAATCTGGTGCTCTGATGGAATTAAACAAGAGCATTTCAGTATTTCTCAGGGATCACATGATCAACTCACTTTCCAGCAACAACAACAAAACTGAATTTGTTGAATGAATCTTGTCTACAGATAAAAATGGTGGTCCTGCTACCTCTATCCATTCTTTACCTGTCTCCTGGGAAGTGTCAATTTAAGGAAGGGTTGCTGATTTGTTTGTGTATTGAAAGCAGCACAATTCGACTATGTAGCCAGCTTTTTCCTGAGTTGGTGAATTTAAAACCATACTAGAATCTTCCTTCCTTCCTTCCTTCCTTCCTTCCTTCCTTCCTTCCTTCCTTCCTTCCTTCCTTCCTTCCTTCCTTTCTTCCTTCCTTTCTCTCTCTCTCTCTTTCTTTCTTTCTTTCTTTCTCTCTTTTTATGAATTTTCACTCTTGTTGCCCAGGCTGGAGTGCAATGGTGCAACCTTGGCTCACTGCAACCTCCGCCTCCCAGGTTAAAGCAATTCTCCTGCCTCAGCCTCCTGAGTAGCCAGGATTACAGGCATGTACCACCATGCCCAGCTAATTTTGCATTTTTAGTAGAGACAGGGTTTCTCTATGTTGGTCAGGCTGGTTGTGAACTCCCGACCTCAGGTGATCCGCCCACCTCTGCCTCCGAAAGTGCTGTGACTACAGGCATGAGCCACCGCACCCAGCCTAGAGTATTGTAAGCAGAGGATTAGATTATTTTTATCATGCCGTACAACTGTCAAAAGAAACAGAGATGGAAACAGAGATGTTCAGCTCAGCTGTCTTGTTGTCTGCTTGCTTTGCTGGTATCATTGTCAAACCTCAGTTTCTTTGGAGTAATCTTTTAAAGCTATTTGTACATATTGTGAGAACTATTTTAGTTAAAACCTGGTTGTCAAAGCCTTAAATCCACTTGAGTCACCCTTAAACTTTAGTGTGTTGAAATATACTTCTGTGCCCTCTGTGCTGTGGAACCATCATTCTTCCCTCTAGAATACTTCTCTTATGGTAGGAAAGCCTTAATGAACCTCATGGCAGAATTAGGGTACAGATTCAATCCATGTATTTATTGTTAGTAAATCTTCCCTCCTCCAAAAAAATCCTAATTAAAATATAAATATAAATATAAATGGAAGTTCTAAAATTTCGTCTTACTCAGTGGCTTGTCACTGAGTGGATGTGTTTATTTGGATGAACATACCCAAAGTGTTTGTGTTCTCTGAGCTTTCTTCTTTGTATCTACAATTTGCTTTCGGTACTTTTGGGAAGTTCTTGACCATTATTACTTCAGCTATTTTTTCTGTTCTTTCTTACTTCTTCATTTGATATTCCAATTACATATATGTTGTACCTTTTGAAATTATTCCACAATTCTCGAATACTATATTCCTTTTTTGTGTGGCATTCTTTTTTCATTCTTTCTTCACTTTGCATTTTATTTGTGGAAATTTCTATCAATAGCTCTTCCGTTTATCTTTCTTCTACTATCTAGTCTACTGATAAGGCTATCAAATACTTTTCATTTCTGTTACAGTGTTTTTTATTTCTAGCATATCTTTTATATTCTTTCTTAGAGCTTCCATCTTTCTTTTTACATTACCCATCTGTTCTTGCACGTTGCCTACTTTTTCCACTAGAGCATTTAATATGTTAATCATAGTATTTTAAATTCCCTGTCTCATACTTTGAACAACTTTGTAATCTTCTTTGTAATCTCTAAATCTAGTCTGATGCTTGCTTTGTTTTTTCAGACTTTTTTTCTTGACTTTTAGCATGCTTTGTAATTTGTTGCTGCTGTTGTTAAAAACCAGATAGACCTAAAGAAGACCTATTTTCCTGTCTTACTGTTTGACACATTATCTGATACATAGTAAGACAGGTAAATAGGTCTTCAGGGTGAAGTTTTGTGTTAATTTGACTAGGAATTTGGCTGTGTTTAATGTCTTCTGTAGCTGTAAGTGCTAGAGCCTTCACATTATTCTCGTATCCTCTTTTTTGTTTCCCACGTTGGCTTTGGGGCTCTGTAAGGGTACTACCAAAATGGCCTCATTGTCTGGGGTAAATACCAAGGTTCCTGGTCTCATGGCCAAGAAAATCAAGGATGCGGATGCACACATACAGTGAGATTGGAGCAGTCATTTCATAGGCAAAAGGAAAGAACAGCTCTCTGTCACAGAGAAGGGTCCTGAATGGGTTGCCAAGTTCTAAAAATGTCAGAGTTTTTATAAATGGGTTCATGAGGAGGAGGTGTCTTATCTTCCTAGGGCCGAAGAACTGGTTAGGGCCAGATGTGCTATCTGCATAGAGTAGAGTCTCTATCAGCCCCCACTCCATTCTTTGATCATTTAGGCAGACTCTTAGTTTATGCTGCTCTGCACCGCTTATCTGCATGTGCTAAAAAGTGAGGGAGAGTTTCTGTGCGTATTCCCAGGCACCTTCTTGCAGCTGCAGTTATCTATCCCTTGCATGCTTCTACCTTTCCTATCTTAGTATGTCTACAGAAAGGGAAAGGGATGTGCTTATGAAGGCCCACTGTTTTTTCTGGGGCTCATCATATGTATAGTGAAGTTTGGTGATTACCCAGGAGACACCCCACTCTGTGTCTGAATTGCTCATCTGTGTTTTACAGCCTGATCTTCCAGGCTGCTCTTTGTTAGAAAAGAAGTGATTTCTCAAGGTCAAGAGATCAAGACCATCCTGGCCTTTATTTCACATGGTGAAAGGCTGTCTCTACTAAAAATACAAAAATTAGCTGGGCATAGTGGCACATGCCTGTAATCCCAGCTACTCAGGAGGCTGAGGCAGGAGAATTGCTTGAACCCAGTAGACAAAGATTGCAGTGAGCTGAGATTGTGCCACTGCACTCCAGGCTGGAGACAGAGCGAGACTCCATTAAAAAAGAGAGAGAGAGAGAGAGAGAGAGAGAGAAGTGGTTTCTTTGAACTGCGTGTGGTTAGAAAGGGAGCAATTTGTGAGCTGCTTTTTGTTAGAAGGGAGCTTTTCTGCCTGAGACTCTCTTCACCCTAATTATCTACCTAAATTATTTCTTTATATCTCATATCCTATATCATATTTCCTCCCTCAGGAATGGAATCCCTAACTGCTGTTAGGGGGAGTTGGGCAACGACTTCTGGCTACTTCCTGCTGGAGAGGGGCGTTGTGTTGGAACAGCAGCCAGGGCTACTCCTGGGGTTGATCTAAGGGTCCCTGGTAAAAAGGCATCTTCATTTTGGGCTCCATTTGTGGCACCATGTCAGGCTTGATGGTTTCTAGGTGAGAAGAAATAAACTATACAAGGAGGTTTAGAAGATAGGGTTTGAATATGAGTATGAAGACTACCATTATCAGTGGGGACACTATAGGCCATAACTATTACAGCAGAGTTTGTTTGATACCAGTGAGCCATTTAGATGTGTTGTACTGTTGTAAGTGGGTGATAATATTGGTTGCCTCAACTAGATGTTGCTGTACTTTACCAGAAGCATTAATATAAAAGGAACATTTTTCTTTGAGAAAACATACATTTTCCTTTGAACTTGTTACTAGGGAATAATTTTAGGTTTAGGTCATTTTTTATAATTTCTCATATGATTGGGAGAAATACATTATTGGGTGGATAAAATAATTTTAGTGTTAATCTTGGCAATCCCTTTTCTTTAATTATTAAATTCTTTTATGACTTCCACAGACCGTTTTACAACATCCTTAAACTTTCTGACTTGTCTTAAGCATTCTTCCTTTAAACAAGCAGTCTTTTCCTTTTAGGACAAGAATTTGCCATAAGAGATCCTTCCTTATATAAAATCTCTTTCTTTATAACCTTCTTTTCATACCTAGACTACATCATATTAACAATTTTCAATAGCAAGGACTTCATGTATAAAACACCAAAAGCAACAGCAACAAAAGCCAAAATTGACAAATGGGATCTAATTAAACTAAAGAGCTTCTGCACAGCAAAAGAAACTACCATCAGAGTGAACAGGCAACCTACAGAATGGGAGAAACTTTTTGCAATCTACTCATCTGACAAAGGGCTAATATCCGGAACCTACAAAGAAGTCAAACAAATTTACAAGAAAAAAACAACCCCATCAAAAAGTGGGCAAAGGATATGAACATACATTTCTCAAAAGAAGACATGCGTACAGCCAACAGACACATGAAAAAATGCTCATCATCACTGGCCATCAGAGAAATGCAAATCAAAACCACAATGAGATACCATCTCACACCGGTTAGAATGGCAATCATTAAAAAGTCAGGAAACAACAGGTGCTGGAGAGGATGTGGAGAAATAGGAACACTTTTACACTGTTGGTGGGACTGTAAACTAGTTCAACCATTATGGAAAACAGTATGGCGATTCCTCAAGGATCTAGAACTAGAAATACCATATGACCCAGCCATCCCATTACTGGGTATATACCCAAAGGATTATAAATCATGCTGCTATAAAGACACATGCACACGTATGTTTATTGCGGCATTATTCACAATAGCAAAGACTTGGAATCAACCCAAATGTCCATCAGTGACAGACTGGATTAAGAAAATGTGGCACATATATGCCATGGAATACTATGCAGTCATAAAAAAGGATGAGTTTGTGTCCTTTGTAGGGACATGGATGCAGCTGGAAACCATCATTCTCAGCAAACTATCGCAAGAACAGAAAACCAAACACCGCATGTTCTCACTCATAGGTGGGAATTGAACAATGAGATCACTTGGACTCGGGAAGGGGAACAACACACACCAGTGCCTATTATGGGGAGGGGGGAGGGGGGAGGGATGGCATTGGGAGTTATACCTGATGTAAATAACGAGTTGATGGGTGCTGACAAGTTGATGGGTGCAGCACACCAACATGGCACAAGTATACATATGTAACAAACCTGCACGTTGTGCACATGTACCCTAGAACTTAAAGTATAATAAAAAAAAAAGAAGAAGTCATATCAAGGTTAGTGATAGTAATGTTTCCCTTTTTGTCTATAACTATTGCCCCTGCTATAAGGATAATAAATAAAACCTTGACTAAATCTTTCCTGCAATTATTAATCCTGTAATAAAGATGACAGTTAGACAAAATATTATAGCCATTAGAGTTTGACAACCAGAATTCCATATTGTGGATGCCACAGTGTATAGTTCTATTGCAAATAGTAGAGTGAGTATAACAATTCTTGCACGAGTGGCGTGATAGATAATTTCCATTTAAAATTTTACTTGCTGAGATATAGAGTTTCCCTCTGGGGTCCTATGAAGTTATAAATGCAATTCTATGAGTAATTAAAATTTCCTTGCCAATATCTGTTACAAAGAAGTTCTAATATTTGGTGGCGAATTTTGAGACGGAAGGTAGAAACAACAAAAAGGATTTAGTGAGGTAAAGATGGGTCTGAGTAAGGTGAGTAGCCTTCAGTTACTTGTCTTGTATGATTTTCAGCTTAATATCTTCTATTTCTTCACATTGATATTCAGGGTGTTCTCTGGGCTGTCAGGGGTTGCTCCCTCAGATTTTCAGGCTTTTACTTCAGTGTGATGTATTCAGAAGTTGATACCTGTAACTTTTATTGCCAAGCGGGAGAGAGCATTGAAAGAACAGTGTAGGGTCCTTCCCAGCTTGGGCTCAGGGAAGGAGAGTGAGGAAGAGAGAGTTTTTACTAAAATCAAATCTCCTGGGTTAAAAAACAGGTGGTTCTATTTCTTGGTGTTGGGCCTTTGCTAGTTGTGTTAATTCCTGTTGGAAATGAGTTAGAGAGGTTACATGCTTAACTAATTTAGAAGTTTCTGATCTAGTAGGAAGTCATTTGTAAGGAAAGGCCGTCCATACAGCATCTCGAAAGGGCTCAGGCTTCACTTTGAAGGGTTAATTTTTTTCCATAATAAGGCCATAGTAGTAAGGGAAGAAGAGTGACCCAAGCAAGGTGAGTTTCCTGGGAGTTTTCTGAGGTGTATTTTGGTAATGTCATTTGTTTTCTATACCTTCCCTGAGGACTGGGACCTCCAAGCACAATGGAGATGATACTGTATGCCTAGTGCCTTTGAGACTCCCTGGATGACAGCTACTTTGAATGAGGGGCCATTGTCACTTTGGAGATACTTGGGTGGACCAAAGCCAGGGGTTATTTCATTAACTAGCACTTTTATTACCTCACAGGATTTTTCTGTACAGCATTGAAATGCTTCTCTCCAGTTAGTGAAATAACCTACCCACACCAGGAGGTATTGAATGCCTTTTGTCTTTGGCATGTGGGTGAAGTCTATTTGCCAGTCTTCCCCTGAATAGCTTTCCATTCTTTGGGTTTGAGGAGGAAAGACCCGTTTGTTGAAGGAATTATTTTTAAGACAGCCTTTTCAAGCATTAACAACCTATTTGACTTTTTTAAAGCAAATAATCTCCTGAAAACAATCTCTGGGCACACTGATAAGTTTTACCCTTTCCCAGGTGAAAAATTTGGTTAAGGATTTTAAGGACTTTCCATCGTCTAGAGGCTGACAAGTGGAGTCTGCCATTCTCTGACTGTAGCTGTCCTGAAGGCTGGAAAGTGTACCCTCAAGAAGTGGCCCACTCCATTTCTGCAGGGGAATACTGAGGCTTAATTGTTGTTATGGAGCCTTCCCAGACTAGAGGGGCTTTAAGTGTGTTGAGGCCCTGAGGCTTTCCTGCTGTTGTCTTAGTTTCCTCATCAGCTAACTTGTTTCCTTCAGCTATTTCATGTGTTTCCTTTTGATGCTCCTTACAATGCATCACTGCTACTTCTTGTGGAAGGAAAACTGAGGACAATAGCCTGTTAACTTCCTGGTGATATTTTATAGTAGATCCATTAGTAGTAAGAAATATCTTTCCTTTTAAATGGCAGCATGGGCATGGAGAACTAAGAAAGCATACTTGGAGTCAATGTAAATGTTACTTACATTTCCCTTGCGTAATTCAAGTATTCTTGTAAGAGCTGTTAGTTCAGCTAATTGACTGCTTGTGTGTCGGGAGAGATGTAATTTAGAGTGACCGCTGCTTATCCTGCATTATGTAGCACTTGCTTTACTGGCTGTTTGTTAGCTAAAGGCTCCCTCTAGAGGACAGTAATTCTGCCACATTATGTGGGGGTAAAAACAGTGAAGTTATTTTCCACGGTTAATCTGGAGGCTTCTTTGACTAGTAGAGCCAATGTGGCAGTGGTTTGGAGACATGTGTAAATAACTGGTCCTCCTAACTGCAACTAAGGGGTTGAGAAAGATACTGGATTAGAATTTTTCCTGAGATGCCCTTTATGGTTGTGCCTTGGGAAGAAGGGAGGCCTGGATTAGAGAGGAGAGGAGAGATACTGACTGCAGTGTTTAGAATGTCTATCTTCCTTCTTTCAATTGCTAGAATCATGTGAGGCTCTTGTGCTATAATGGTAGTTTGACCTGCTAGAGCCGGAGGTTTGAGCCCCAGGACCCATTAATCTTACTGGACCATTTGTGAGACTGCTTCTGAACCCAGTGGCCTCTGTCTCTGGGGGCAGTTTGATCTCCAGTGGTCTCCACCACAGGCTGGACAGGGTTGAGATGGCTTCTTTTTGCTGTTTGGGAACTCCTTTTTAAAGTGCCCTGGCTTGCCATACCTATAGCAATGAGCAGATGCACCTCAGGGATCCTGGACTTTGCAAGCCTGCAAACAGGTACTGGAGCCTCAGTCTTTCTTTTGTGCTTTCTCTCTCTCTCGGGCCTCCTCGTGTTCCCTATTATAAAAGACCAAAGTGGCCACCTTCAGGAGGTTCTTTAAGGTGTTGTTTGATCCTATAGCTTGCTTTTGTAGTCCTTTTAATATTGGGAGCTGCCTCGTTCTTTAGAATGAGCTGTCCCTCAACTGAATCAGGGGATAAGGAAGTGTGCTTTATTAGTGCCTCTCCACCTTTCCATAAAGGCTGTGGGAGTCTCATTAGGCTTTTGGTTTATCATGGACAGTTTAGAGTAATTAAGAGGTTTGGCTCTAGTTCTTATAGGCCCTCTAAAATGCACATTAATAAATGTTTTATTTTCCATTCATCTGCAGAGCTATTGGGGTTCCAATCAGGGTTGTTAAGAGGAACTGCTTCCCTTCTTATCGGGAATGGTTGTTCTAACTTTTTCTCACCTTCCTTATCTCTGCTTTTTCTTTTTGGTGTATTATAGGAGATACGTTGCTCATCTCTGAAATTCTCTGCTGCCTGCGAGCTGCATGTTTTTCAGCTGAAGTAAGAGTTTGGCTTGGAAGCAGCATAGCATCTGTCCATGTGAGGTGAAACACCCGAGTTAAATTTTGGACAGCTTCTATATATCTATCTATAAGGGTCATCAGAAAATCAGCCAAAGTCTTCCTTTACTTGCCTATGGTCCTGTAATAAGAAGGGAATTTGAGGTGGCCTCAAATAAGAATTCTCTGATGGTTCCCCCAGAAGTTGCTTTTCTAATTCTGGGGAATTATTCTCGATAGGCTTGCCTGATATGACAGTTAAAAAACTGGGTTGATCTTACAGTGCTTGCAAAGGTTTAGTTAAAATCCCATGCTTTTGTGCCAAATAAAATGAGTCACTTTTCTCTTCAAGTTCCTGGGGTCAAAGGAATTCGAGTATTTCAGAGTGCACTCCAGAGGGGTGCAAGCTGAAGTTGGTCTGTTACTAATCTAGAAAAAGAGACAAGAGAAGAGGCATTCCTCAGTCTCCCTCTTCTTTCAGTATGACCCAGAGTGAAGAGGAAGATAGTGGGAGCGTCCCCCCAACTGTTTTCCCTCCTTGTTTCCCTAGGGTCCTGGCACTGTGTTGAATGTGTTACCTGTGGTTGTGGGTGTGACTCCCCAAGCCATGGAAATGGATGAACTAAGTGATAGGATTTAGTCACAATTTACCTACACAGCTTTAGTTATCTGCTTTTGATTGCCCTTTGAATTCCTAAACTTCTGTGACCCGTGTGACTCCTTGATGAATGGGTCTCAGGAGAGACTACGTAACAGTTGCATTTCAGCAATGTCTCTTAATAGAGGGAATGTACTGGACCGAGCTCTATATTCTGCTATTATTGCCCAGACTAGAGAATTCATTCTTAAATGGTGGTTTCAGTTAACTTCCAGACACAGAATCCACTTTCTATTTAAATGACATTCTACTTATAGGCAGAATAGATGTCTCAAGAGAACAGAAGGGTCAAATGGTGGCCCTCCTGCTAATGGAGAGAGTATTGAGACTAAAATTTGGTTTTGGAGGACATTTTTCTGCTCACTGCTGAAAGCAGAGTTCTCTTGCTCGCAGAGGGGGAATAAAGTTTGGTCTCTAGCAGAGGGATGCAAAAGGGAGAAGAACTGGAAAATCCCCCTGTCTGTAGGAAGTAACAAAAACAGGAATCCCTTGATCTGCATTCCTGATTTCTAAGGTGGTTGCTAAGCCTGCCTAATTGAATTATTTTCCAGGGCTGTAAAAACTCCTGCAGCAACACATACAGAGAGGGGATGGGAGACATTGTGACCACAGAAAGGAAAGGAGGAAAGTAAGATTTGCAATAGGAAAGCTTGTAGATGCTGTGACCAACACCCAATTGTGCAGTTGGAGGCTGGGGTCAGTCCAGAAGCTTTTGGATAATGCCAGGGTGTAGCCCTGGCCAGAAGTACTCAGTTACTCCAGGACCTTTTCCAACCCCATGTGACAGCAAGGTTCTCTGTGAAAGGAAACTAGTTTAGAACAGAGCCAGCATTCCCAGCACCCTGAGGACCTGGGAAATTGACTAAGCCCTTCCCAGCAAGCCTCTCCTCTGAGTCAACAAGACTGGTAGCTTCTCCTGGTGGCTCCTTAATCAGCTGTCAGATGCCTGGGTTTTTGATAGTTCTTTGAGAGAACAAAAAATGAGGACAAGAAGCCTTGAAAGTGAAAGTATAGGGTCTGCTCCTATACTCACCCTTCAGAAGAATTTACCTTCAAATCCTGGATAAGACTCCAACTATAAAACAGCCTTGTTGTCTGGGTAAATACTGAAGTTCTTGGTCTTACAGCCAAGGAAATCAAGGATGTGGATGAACACACAGAGTGAGATTAGAGCAGGAGTTTTTAATAGGCAAAAGGAAAGAACATCTCTCTGTCACAGAGATGGGTCCCGAATAGGTTTCCAAATTGTAGTAAAAATGTCAGGGTTTTTATAAATGGGCTAGTGAGGAAGGAGTGTCTTATCTCTGTAGGGCCTGAAGAACTGGTTAGGACCAGGTGTGCTATCTGCATAGAGCAGAGTCTCTATCAGCCCCCACTCCATTCTTTGACCTTGGAGGCAGACTCTTAGTTTATGCTGCTCTGTGCTGCTTATCTGCATGTGCTAAAAAGGGGAGGGAGAGTTTCTGTGCCTATTCCCAGGCACCTTCTTGCAGCTGCAGGTATCTATCCCTTGCATACTTCCAGCTTTCCTATCTTAATTTGACTAAAGAAAGGGAAAAGAATGTGCTTATTAAGATCCACTGTCTTTACGGGGCCCATCATATGTATGTGAAGTTTAGTTATTACCCAGGAAACTCCTGGCTCTCTTCCTGAGTTGCTTATCTGTGTTTTACAGCCTGATCTTTCAGGCTGCTCTTTGTTAGAAGAGAAATGGTTTCTTTGAACTGCTTGTGGTTACAAAGGGAGCAATTTCTGAGCTGCTTTTTGTTAGAAGGAAAGTTTCTGCCTGGGACTCTCTTCACCCTAATGATCTACCTAAATGACTTTTTTTTTCTATCTCCTGTATTACTCCTTCTTAGAAAGAGTTTGCATCTCACAACTCTTTCAGCAGTAACTCACTGTTCCTATGGGGGAGCAGTGTAGGTAGGTAGTAGGTGTGGCAGAGGGGAATCATTCTATAATTTTAGGAATACACTTCAGTCTTTTAGTGGAGATTTGTTTTTGGCTGTTATTTTCCCAAGTGTATCTTGGATTTTTTTCTTCTTCATGTGAGACAAAAGTCTAGAAGGGACTAGTGTGAAATGTCATTTCCCTCTTTGATATAAGGCCCTGCTGAAGTTTTTTTCACCTGGAGAGTATATCTTTGTTATGTAGGGGACTCTGGGCATTTTTTCCACAATTGTTACTCTACCCTTTTCCCTGATAGAGTCACAAGGGAATCTTTCTCAACTCTTCATCATGAAATCAGTTTTAAAAAATCTCGGGGCCTATTGTGGGGAGGGGACAGGGGGAGGGATAGCATTAGGAGATATACCTAATGTAAATGATGAGTTAATGGGTGCCCCACACCAATATGGCACATGTGTACATATGTAACAAACCTGCACATTGTGCACATGTACCCTAGAACTTAAAGTACAATAATAAAAAAAAAATTGAAAAAAAATCTCAGGAATTATTACTTTAAATACTGCTTATATCCCACAGCCTCTCTCCTCTATTTCTAGGGCTTTAATTTCATATGCAATAGATAATTTTACTATGCATGTATATTTCCTGTGCTCTTTTGTGTGATTTCTATTTTTCTTTTCTCTTTCATACTTCAGTCTGGACGTTTTCTTTCTGGCCTATATTCTAATTTCATTCTTTTTTTTTTTTTTTCCAGCTGGGCTTTACCTGTTGTTAAACCCACCCATTTAGTTCTTTATCTTGGTTGTTGTATTTTTCACTTCAAAATTTTCATTTGACTCTTGTTTTCAGTTTACTATTCTCTGCCAAAATAGCCAAACTGTCTTTTAACTCCTTGACCATATTGAGCATAGTTATTTCAGACTTCATGTCCAATAATTACATAATCTGAATCTTTTATTATTCCCTCAGTGTTGGGTCAAGTATTGTTTTCTATGATGCCTAGTAATTTTTCTTTTGAAGTCAAAAATTATATGTGGAAAATTATAGATGACTTGAATCTCTAGATGATGCTATTTTCCCACAGATAAATTGTACTATTACTTCTTTTCCTAAAGTGTTAGACATCTCAGATCATATCATTCTAATCAGCAACTGAGATGATTCTAATTTGAGACTTACTTCTGTTTCACCCTTGATTCCTAGGTTGGGTCCCTTTAGGGTCTTAGCACAAAACTTGCAGTGTTAATAGGCTCACCTCCTCCTTGTAGTCCCTAAAATCCAATTTTTTATTATCTGAACTTCTCTCAAGTCTCTACTTAGCTTTCCAACCTCAGAAATTACTTTGGAATTGGCATATCCTGGGTTCACCTCTGTGAACTTCCGTCCTCTCTGGGAACTTGATCTTGCAAATCTACCATTTGGCAGCTTTCCTAGGACTTTATTTTACTTTATTTTTGTCCATAACTTTTAGTCCTAAGTTGGAATTAGAATTACTGAGAATATTTTTCTTTAATAGGACCATAGAGAGTAAAAATATTTGTTAGGTCTCTGTATCTTAGTGATCTAAAATTTCAGTTCCATAGCAATTGAAGTATCCAATAAGGTCTGGCAGAGAAATGGGATAACATGCTTTGTTTGGTTTTGGCAAAATACTAGGGCTCTAAATCAGCTAGTTTTTATGTTATATTTTAGAAATTTTCCCCATAAATCCCTAGTTGATATCATACATACAAAGTTTCTTTTTGCAATTGTCCTTGGAAACACTAGCTCTGGATAAGGCAGCAAAATTTTATGGCATATAACAACTGCAAAGGAGCCTGTGAAATTAACTATAGTTATTTGGATATTCTGTTGTTAAGTGAGCTCCATAGGTAACAGTTTTCTCTTTAAGACCCTATAGCTATTTTGTTCAATTTCATGATTATGGAAACTTAGGCAATAACCATAATTTTACACATTTTAGAGGCATCTTGAAAGAAAATGAGCAAGCTTTTCAAAGTTACTTTAAATAAATTCTAAGTTCCTAGAAAAGATGCCTCCCCACCTTAACCAGTACCTTTTATGTTCCCTGGACCATGCAAATGCTCAACAAGTATTTGATGTATGCATGAGTGAATGAATGAATAAAAACAGAAGGCATTTTCCAGATTTTCAATGTTCTTTTGAAAATATGAAACCTCAAACTGAGCATAATATTCCATCTGTGTTCTTATCAACATCCAGTAGGCGAAAAAATTACCTCTGAAATTCTGGAAAATTTCAATTGGAGAAAAATATTTAAAAGAATAGTATCAAAAATGTGAGTAATACCATCACTCAGTTAAGAAAAGACTGGATTGCCTCTGGTTGAGGCCATTATTTGCCTTTAGGGCTTAAAATAACTTCCAAAAGTTTATATAACTTAAATCTGTTCATATTCTCATAATTAATAAATTATATTATTTTAATAGAACTCCATTCTCTAGAATATGATACTGCTGATGTCATCTTCCTCTACAATATGTACACGGAAAATCCAAAGATACACTGATAAACCTGACTAAACTAGGAAAAATAGAAATTTGGAAAGCACTTAATGACTTGATCTTTCTTCAGTGTCATAAAGTGATTCATTAACCAACATGGTATCAATTCTCTACCAATGTTTTATTTATTACATTCTACCTACTCTTTAAAGCTTTCTTAATAGTGATGAAAATAATAATGGACAATTAAAGAAAAATGTGTATCTTTGATTGTCTAATAGATAATACCTACAGTGGCTGTTTCTTTTTATTTAAACTTAGTGGTATTTATCTTAAAGCAGTTTTTCTTGTTTTATTGTGTCCAATAGAAATTAGATTAAATATATAGAAAATATTATAAATAGCCCTCTTTTTAGTACAACAAATGGTGGTTCTATCTATCCCCAAAAAAGAAATCCCTCAATTAGATATTCTCTTGAACATAGAACATTTAATGGAAAAAAAAAATGTGTAGTTTTCTTAAACAACGGCTTTAAAAGCACAATATATGACGACATGTGGGATCTTTCAGTGTCCTCACAAGAAGTTTTACATGTAGAAAAGAAACTTCAGATGTTTTCTTGTGTATGTCCAATCTATTAAATTTACAATTTTTAAAACCCAGATAATTTCTTAAGCATTTAAGTTAACATCACAATCTTATTAGTTACTTCTAAGACTCGTAAGCTTTAACTACTTTTAAGAGACCTTTGGATAATATTTGGAACTATTCAAATAGTTAAACACCATCACCATTTCAAGCTGCATTTTTAAGTCTAATGTCATTGATTTTCTTCTTGAGTACTTCAATTATTGTCAAATAGATCCTTCCTGATTACTAAAGTAACTCTTATAAACCTAAGACCAGGCACAGTAGCTCACACCTATATTCCTAGCACTTTGGGAGGCCAAGGCCGGAGGATCGCTTGAGCCCAGGAGTTTGAGACCAGCCTGGCTAACAAAGTAAGACCACCATCTCTATGAAAAATTTTTTAAAAATTAGCTGGTCATTGTGGCATGTGCCTGTAGTCCCAGCTACTCAGGAGGCTGAGGCAGGAGGATGGCTTGATCCCAAGAGTTCAAGGCTATAGGGAACTATGATCCAACCACTGCACTCCAGCCTGGGTAACAGAACGAGATTCTGTCTCAAAAACAAAACAAAACAAAACAAAAAAAACTCTTATAAATGTAATTAATTAGATTACTAAACATGCTAAACCTAAAGTTCTGTCAGATGTCCTCTAACACTATGAAAATAGTAATATTTCTGGTTAAAAATCACAAGTCTAAATTAATTATCCAACTTCACATATTAAATTAGGTAACAAGACTTTTATTCTAATTAATCAAATTCTTGTTAAATGACTAATATTTAAGATTTTAATATGTACTTTTCTTCCAAACACAAAAATATACTAATATTCTGCTTAGAATATTAATTAAATCATAAACCTTTAAATTCTTAATTTATTATATTCCTGTGGTTAAAAGATGCATACCTAGAAAAAAAACTATCCCAATTCACTCATTCACTCGCATATTCATTCATTCAACATATATTTCCTGAATACCTGTCATGTGTCAGGCATTGTTCTAGGCACTGTGTGTAAAACACAGTGAACAAAGTGGGAGAAAAGCTTGCTGTCATGGAGCTCAACTTTTTAAGGAGGAGGGCAAATAATAAATAAGACAAATAATTACAATTTATAGTATGCTAAAAGGTAATTCGTCCTATGGAGAACAACAAAAAAACTTGGAAAGGGGTCCAACACAATTTTAAATAGGGTCACCAGGGAACTGAGGTGACTTTTGCAGATTTGAGCATGTCGGAAGACCCGGATCTGCAAACATTCAGAAATTTTGGTTCTATTGTCATCTGAGCCTTCATTTTTGGTCACTAGATCACTGACACAAAATTTGTGCAGGAAGTGACCTCACAGCTCACCTTACCTAGTTTTTACTTACAAAAGTCTGTAACTCTCATTCAGGCAGACACTTCAGAGAAATTTGTATGTCTTTAACTTTTAAAATATGTAAAGTTTTCCTTTTTCATGCTAAAGAATCTTGTCCATATTTTTCAGGACCTCTAAACTCTTATGGATATTTAAAATGTTACGTGATAGACTTTTGGATATTTCACAGTCTTTGTCTAATATAATTACATTAAAACATAATTACAAAATATAATTACATTAAAATATAATTACAAAACATAATTGCATTTATAAAATTATTTTACCTTCAAAAACATATACTTTTCTTTTTGAATGCACAAAATGTAAATATTGCTTGAAATTGCATTAATAGATATTTTTCCTGAGAAAATCTATTGCCTTTAGAAAATGATACTTGGAATATGTTTAAAATGCTAATAATTCCCACAGGTAATTATGTTAGTTTCATATAAACAAAAGATTAAGAAATGTTGCCAATTTAAACATAAAAATTACAGTAACAGATTTTAAACTTGATCTGGCCAATTTCACTGAAATGAGAAAAAGCTGCTCCCACCAATGGAAACTTATATGAGAAGCAGCAAAAATTTTCCGTGCACAAATTCAACAAAAAGAGTAAATGGCAATATTTTATATGCATTTTTAAATTTTGGCAATTGACCTGTGTGACTTTAAGAAAAATACCAGACATGCTTGATTAAAATTTGCTGGCCACATTTTGAAAAGACATGATAAAAAACCAAACAAAAATCTATATTGTACATTAAATTGCACTGCTGGGTGCATGCAAGTGATATCATAAACTGACAAGCTTATTCCGTTTAAAGTACAGACAGAACATTAACTCTCTAAAGCAGAATCACAGTTATTTCTCCTGCTCCCACTCCAAGACCTAAATTGCTTCTAGTAGCCAGAAAAAGGAAGATACTGGAGCTGGAAAAGCTTTCTTTAAGACTAGAGGGTAAAAAAGTCATACGTGTTTTACAGATAGTTGGAGTGGGAAAGTGACAGGGCCTTCAGAGGGAATAGCTCCACGGTGTAGCAAGAAAGGTTTGATTTAAAGCACACGGGATCCCACCCTGAGCAGAGTCTCTCACACCAACATGACTTGGAAACAGCAAAACTTCTTGCCAAGGGTCCTTCATAGGAAAAGTTCAAATACTAGGTTACCCTATTCAAAACCTGATACCCTGCAACCATACGGGTCAAAAAAATGGCATGGTGATTTTGCATGTAAACCTGTATTTAGATTTTAAGATTAGGAAACTAATTGGTTTCACTCTAAACAACTTTTATTTTGGATGATATTTATTGAAGTAAGAAAACACACACATTATTTAAAAATTCTCAGTGATTTGCTGATATTGCTAGCTTTTATCACACATTCTTTCTCTATTATCAAGCTCTTGTCAGTTCTTGCCCATATTCTAAAGTACTTGCTCCAGCTACAGTTAAGGAGAAGAGGAGTGAAAGTCAAAATAGAAAGAGATAAGAGGAAGTGTGGCAAGTTAATAAAATAAGGGAATTTTAAAAATGTGCCCTGGGACAATGTGTAGTTATTCATATACCCAATAGAAAAAGGGACTGAGAATTCAGAAAAATGAATATGACTACTCTTACCCCTCTTCTATCTCGATAACTCTTTCAGTAACTAATTGCATGCCAATTTGCTAGAAAAATATATACTCAAATACATTTTTGGAAAGAGATATGGCATTTGAGGGAATGTTTAGTTCCCTGAGATCATATATTGTCAGATCATAATACTTACAAAATAATAATAACAGCTAATTCAACAGTGTCTTTGTTGAACCTTGGTGTAGGAGTACGTTTAAAAAGAGAGTTGTGAGTTTATTTCCTTTGTATTATTGTATCATTAACATATTCTGAGTCACAAATAGGATCCACCTCTATATCCATATGCTATCATGTATTTATGTAATCAGCAGATCATTCTTTTTTCCATTATTTATTTAGCTCCAGCAATCACAATTTGTGCATTGCATAAATTATCTCTAGAACCAGAAGATGCTTCTACCTGGTTGATAGCTTAGATTAGATACTAGACAAATGAAGGAGAAAACAAAAATAAGAAGAAAGAAGAGAGAAACCAGGAAGTAAAATATAATTCAGACAAATTTTTTCTCAAGCAAAGACACATACTCAAATAAAGACACGTACTCGAAAGAGTAGTTATTTGATAAAAGTTGCTCCAATGCATTTAGATTTCCCTTTGGTATAAATTATAAAAAATTACTTAAAATAAAATTGAATTTCTTGTTCAGAATTATTTTATGTTTGTCACTTCTCTTAGCAGTAGTTGGAGAGTGTTGGAGCTTATGAAATTCCAAAAGTTAAAAGACTTTCATAAAAACTTAGAATATGTGATAAACTGAAAGTTAGTACATGAAAAGAAGTGAAATCATTAATAGGAAACAGTTATTCACTCCAGATTTCCATTTTATTCCACTTTGTCTTTTTGTAGTCTAACAGTGGAAATATAATGAGCCCCCCCAACTTTGTTCTCTAAAATATCAGATCTACTCAATATTGTCTAGGTAAATTTCATCTCTCCTGAAATCAATATCCTGAAGTGTAAAAATCTATATGTGTATCTGAAACCACCACTTGGATTACTAAAACAAACAAACAACAAACAAAACCAATCAATCTGTCAGCAAAAACAGGCCATCATTTTACATATAGAAGATAACAGTGTGTAGTGCAGTGTTGAAGTACATAGTAGCCATAATAAGTCATGTAGCAATTCAAAAGAGATAGAAGTGAATATTAAATTGAGTTAAATTTAAATTAAGCTGAATGTGGCACTTCAGCTGAGCCTGGAAGGATGGATAAAATTTTCATAATTAGTGGAAAAGGGAAGAACATTCAATATGAAGGAATACCATTTAGGTTTTTATTTATTCAGTGAATACTTTTTGAGTGTCTATTGGGTGCCAGGAAGATTCTAAAAACTGGGAATATGGTGGTGAGACCAAGTCTTTGCCTTCAAAAAGCTTTTATTCTAGTAAAAATCAAATAATCAGCCTATGTAAAGTAACATTTGACAGGGTTCACTACGCCCGCCCACTTTCCTCCCTGCTTTCTGTGAGGCCAGGCTCACATTGTTCGCCTTCTGTCATAATGACAAATTTTTCTGTCTGGTTGACTCTTTCTAATCTCACAGAACTCTAACTGCTGAGTACTGCACCCAGGGCTCAGTCCTTTTACCTGTCTATCTATATTTACCCTTTTGGCGATCTCATCCAGGCTCACATTTAAATATCATCTGTGTGTACTTACCACTCAGACTGATTTCTCAAACTTTGAATCTCCTCCATGAACTCTATTAGACATTGGATGTCTAATAGGCATCTCAAACTTAGCATATCCAGAAAGCACACTCTTAATTTCTTCTTCAAAATGTGTCCTCTTGCCATCTTTCTCTCTTCATAAATGACAACCAGACTCTGCAATTTTGTTGGCCCAAAGCTTCGGAATCCCTCTTGTCATTTTCATTCCCTCACGTCTTGCAGCCAATTCATCAGCAAATTCTATTTCTCTACTTTCAAAATATATCCAGAATCTCACTATTTCTCATGCTGTCTCTGGCAGGTTTGTCATTATCACGCCACAATTAGAGGATGCTTTTGCCTGGACCTCCTAGAGCTTATTCTTGAATAGAAGACAGAAAAAAAATTCCTTTAAAACTTAAGGAAATAACAGAATATGTTATTTCTCTGTTCAAAATTCTCTGCCTATTTTCCATCTCACTCAATGTAAAGGTAGAGTACTTAGATAGGCCTACGAGTCTTTACACAATCTGTCCCCTCTCAAATCTGACCTCACAATTCTTTGTCTTCAGTAGGACTTTCTATGACAGATTGTGTATTTTCCAAAATGGCACAGTAATATTTCCAGTCCCACATACTCTTCCAGAGCCTTGCTACTCCCAGGTGAAGAGGTAGAACCTATTTCCCAACCCTTGAAACTGTGTATGTCTTTGTAACTACCTGTACACATAGGAAGCAGCATAGCACTGCATGATTTTTTAGATTACACCACAAAGTGCTTCTGCTTGGATTTTTCTCTCTCTGGGAACTCAAGTTCATAGAACCCAGCTACTATTTTGTGAGGAAGTTCAAGCCATGAGGAACGGCCGTGCTGTTTGTAAGTGTTTCATCATTAACTGCCAGATATCTGTGTGAGCAAGCCTTCAGATGATGGTAGCCTCAGCCTTCAGGTCTTCCAGCTGAAACCTCAGACACTGTGGAACAGAGGCAAGCTGTCCCCACCATACCCTGTCTAAATTTTTGACTCAGAGATCCTTGAGATAACAAATGGTTGTTTTATACTACTATGTTGGGGTCACTTGTTACATAGTTATAGATAACTAGCAGGGCTGCCAGTAGAACATGTGGGGCCCTAGGCAAATATTTACTGTGAGGTCCTTGTCTATAAAAGCTATCTGATAAAAAATATATATTTAATATTATAAAAGTCATGGGCCCATGTGAAGAAAAGAGATGTATCTGCAAAAGATTTTGTTTATTTTCCAATCAGTGCACATGAAGATTCTTAGTCCTGTGTCTGACCTGTACTCGAGTTACATTAAATCGGCAGTCAGTACGATTCTGGTAGTTCAATCTCTCAAAATCCCAAGAAAGAAATAATGTGATGGCCAGCAGAAGTGACGCCATCTTTCTGGGGAACTGGGGTCTGGCCACAGGACCCCAGTATGACCCCAAAGGTATGAGTCCCAGAGTTCTTCAGGGCATCCAGTCAACTCCAAGCATAAGGATGAAGATCAGAGAATGCCACAAAGAAGAGACATTGAACCAGGACTCAAATTGCCTTATGGCACACCTGGCCTTAGGCAGTCTCAAACACTAAAGTAGGATTTAGAATATTTGGAGAAAGGAGATCCAAAATATGAGGACCCCTGAGACTCAGGGACTGGGGTAGGGGTTCTGTTCAACACTGCTTTCTAAATGTCATACTGATAATCAGAACACCTTCTGTAACCTCCTCATTTTAAATTTCTCCCTCTGATTCTTGCACTCCCTATACACTTTTTGTACACTGCTTTGTTTTTCTACATAGCACTTACAACCATTTGATATAATACCTATTTTAAAAAAGAATTAATGATGGCTTCCTTCTTCTAAAATGTAAGCTCCAAGAAGAATAATTTTGTCTATTTTGTTCACTCCTGTATCCCCATCACCTAGAATAATGTCTGCAGTATGGCAGATATTCAAGAATGCCAGGTAGAGATAATACCAGGTAAGAAGAAAATAGTAGGAATAAGGGGATAGAGAAAGGTTGAGACCAATAACTACTTTAGATAGGGTAGTCAGGGAAGGTCTGTCTCCGAATGATGTGACATTTGAAAAGAAGTCTGAAGGGAGGCAGAGATCCAAAGATGTAGGGAGAAGAACATTCCAGAAAGAGGAGTAGAACACAAATACCCTGAAATGGGAATGTGCTTGGCCTGTCTGAGGAATCGATGAGGCAACTGTGATTAAAACAACAGAGGACAGTGGAAGAAAATGAGGTTGTAAAATCATCAGGATGGAGAAAATGAGCTTTTAAAGCCAATTTAAGCAATTTATATTTTATTATAAGCAACTGAAAGCCTTTGGGGAGTTGTGAGCAGGAAACAACATGAAGAGAAAGTGACTAAGCAGTCAGGGAGAAGACTGGCCCACCCAGAAATAAAGGACTTCATAGGGAAAATATAACAGAAACACTTTAATGGAGGCAGAACAGTTAAATGTGCTTAAAGAAGAAAGTAATTCAACAAGCATTTTTCAATTACAACGTGTTTACTTATAGTATGCTAGGTATTAGAGACACAGAAGTCAATAAAACACAGTCAGAATTCATGTTTTAGTGAGAGAAAAACCCAAAAGCAAATAACAGTAATATCTGTGCAGTTGCAGCAGTCATCACACATGATTGTAATTTCACAGTCAGCTTTCCCCACTGGACTAAGAGGATAAGGGGCTTGTCTATTTTGTCTTTCTCTGTCATCTCCAAGTTTCTGCAGAGTGACCATGACATAGTGGATGTTATAAAAATACTTTTTGGATGACTACGTAAATATGAAAACAATGAGGACGATGTGGATCAACGGTATGAGAGCACAAAGGGAAGGGACATCAGTTAAGATTTGCTAATGTTGATGCTACCTGAAGAAGTGGGCAACAAGATGGCAAGCCAGAAAGATACAATTGCTTAGAAAATTCTGGAAATAGGCCGGGCGCGGTGACTCATGCCTGTAATCCCAGCACTTTGGGAGGCCGAGGTGGGGGATTGACGAGGTCAGGAGATCGAGACCATCCTGGCGAACACGGTGAAACCCTGTCTCTACTGAAAATACAAAAAAATTAGCCAGGAGTGGTGGCGGGCGCCTGTAGTCCCAGCTTCTAGGGAGGCTGAGGCAGGAGAATGGCATTAACCCGGGAGGCGGTGGAGCTTGCAGTGAGCACCACTGCACTCCAGCCTAGGCGACAGAGCCAAACTCCGTCTCAAAAAAAAAAAAAAAAAAAAAAAAAAAAAAAAAATCTGGAAATAATTGGTGTGGGATAACAGAGTATAAATTGAGATGTGGAGAGACGAAGAAAATAAAGTTTAAGAAATAGAAATTTCTCATGCCATAAAATTATTTATAAGCCACCTTAAGATTTATTCTGTATACAATGGGGAGGCAGCAAAGGGTTTCCAGTAAGTAAGAGGAGCTTAGGCGGATCCAATCTGGCACTGTTTTGGAAGATAGATTTGATGTAGGCAACATCAGATTTAGGAAAATCAGTCATTGGCTGTTTTAACAGACAAATGACAAAATGGTTTTTGTCCGTTAATCTAGAATTTTGGAATGGATAAAAGTTAGAACATTAATATAACCTCCCTGACCACCTACTGCCTCCATTCTTTTAACACTTGTTTGGGACTCATTTGACTCCTGGCTACAGTCTTTCCCTTGCCTCAGGACTTGGGAGTGAATCTGTCTACAGTTGAAAGTAATTAAGAAGGAAGATCTGAGATCCCGAAAGACTCAAAAATCGGGTCAATCTTTCTGCTTCTCTCTTCCTGGCTTTATGCCCTAAATTTAGTAATCTGGCTGTTGCCTTCTTCCTACAATCTAGCTCAAAGCTCTACCCATATATTTACCAAGATTGAAGCGAGGTGTCATTATTGCTAATTGTCCTGACTGCACAGCAATCACTAATATATATAATTTTTTGTGGATTATGAAAAATATATATCCTCTCTAGGAAGAAACAAGTAGGGGTTAAGACTCACAGGATTGAAATTTAGCCTATATTGACTCCTTTTCTTGGATCCCTTGGTGTTGTTCACAAACTGTACAATTGTATATGCGGCCCAACCTGAATCCTATGAATTATCCCAGAGTCTCAGCCTTATGACCCTCATCTTGCTGGTAGACCTCTAATACTGGATGGACTACTGGCCTGAATATCCAACCATCACTTTCTTGAAACCCAGCTCAACATCTCTTGGCTGCTGCCAGGGAAGTTTAGGATTTTATGGAAAAAATAGTTTTAGTTAAGGTTTTACTTTAGAGAAATATTTATTTTTAAAATTAGGTTGAGAAATCATATATTAAGATTTCAAACTGCATTTTAAAAAATAAATTATTTATACACGTTGTTATTAGAAAATTAATATTTTATCATGTAGTTACATTTCTTTTTTTTTTTTTTGAGATGGAGTCTCACACTATCACCTGGGCTGGAGTGCAATGGCGCAATCTCGGCTCACTGCAACCTCCACCTCCTAGGTTCACGTGATTCTCCTGCCTCAGCCGCCCGAGTAGCTGGGATTACAGGTACATACCACCACATCTGTCTAATTTTTTGTATTTTTAGTAGAGATGGGGTTTCACTATGTTGGCCAGACTGGTCTTAAACTCCTGACCTCGTGATCCACCCACTTCGGCCTCCCAAAGTGCTGGGATTACAGGCGTGCGCCACCACACCTGGCTAGATTTCTTTTTTATAATTGGTCAAAATCCCTACTATTTGATTCTCCTTCTCAAGAGTGCCATTGAAATAATAAGTGAGATATTCATATTTGTGTGGATCTCATTTTGTAATTGTTATTCAGTTCCATTGTCCATATGAATATTGTTTTACCAACACCACATTATATTAATTACTCTAGATTTATAAAAGTTAGTGATAAATATGCGTGATCTATATATAATACATGTATATGTATTACATATAATACACACAGATATATAGATACATATCTATATCTACATATATGCTTATATATGGATATATACTTATATATACTTATATTATCTATATATGTACTTATATATACTTATATATATCTATATAAGTACACATATATATTATAATATATAGATATCTATATTATAGATTATATCCATATATAATATAGATAGATATCTATATTATAGATTATATCCATATATAATACCCATAATATACATACATAGAGTATATATGCACATGTATACATTTATATATAATACATATATATAGTGTATGTATTATACAGAGATCATATATTTACATATGTTTCTCTCTATGTGTGTGTGTGTGTGTGTGTGTGTGTGCGTATTTTTATTTGAACTATTGTTTTGTGGGTTTTTACCTAAAAGTCTACTAGTTCGATTTTTTGTTTGGTTTGTTTGGAGATGGAGTCTTGCTGTGTCACCAGGTTGGAGTGCAGTGACGTAATGACAGGTCACTGCAGCCTCCCTCTCCAGGGCTCAAGGGATCCTTCCACCTCAGCCTCCTGAGTAGCTGGGACTACAGGTGTGCACCACACATGCAGCTAATTTTTTAGGTTTGTGGAGAAAGGGCTTCACTATGTTGCCCAGGCTGGTCTTGAAGTCCTTACCTCAAGTGATCCTCCTGTCTCAGCCTCCCAAAGTGCTGGGATTACAAGTCTGAGTCACTGTGCCCAGTCCCTACTAGTCTGATTGATTTTCATATAGATACACAAAGTTTCTCTTAGGTAATGTTTACATGGTATATCTTTTCTACCCTTTTTTTCCTTACATTTTGAGTATTATATTTTATATGAATCTCTTATAAGCAGTATACAGTTGACTTTGTTGTTGAGAAGTTGGTTTATGTTTATTTAATCACTGATATGTTTGGATTTAAATCTATCATTTTGCTGTTCGTTTTGTTTATTATGGATTCCTTTTTCTCTCATTTAGGTCAGTCAGTTGTTTTAAATATACATGATTTAAGTTATCTTAGCAGGATCCCTTCACTAAAATACACATATTCTCAGAAATATATAACTTTAGCAAATGTAAAACATAGATTGAAAGAGGCAGCTTGTAAAGTGAACAGTTAAGCATCTAAGGAAACCAGAATTAGAGAACCAAAGAGGGGCAGCTGTTAAGGAGAAAAATAAATCTTAAGAATAAGTTAGTGTCTATTTAATCCTAGTATTGGAGGGGAAGTTATAGCTGAAGAAGTGTTCAAGGATCGTGGGTGTGAGGATTGAACACTGAGCATTCTCATGAGTTCCTATAGTCACCAGGTATTGGTATTAGTCAGTGTTGGCTGCACATGAAACAATCTTACAATCACCATATTAAATATAACTATTTATTATCCCACTAAGACCATGTGGGTCAGCTTATATGGCTCCCTGAGTTGGCTCCACTCCATGAATGTTCATTCTGGAACTTAGAAACTAGGAGTAGTGGCTACTTTGGAAGAGATCCAAAACTTTCAGAGGAATAAGTGGAAATAGACAATGTCATTTAAGATCTTAAGATCTGGAATAAAACATATTCATGGTCACTTTCACCCACATTCCAAGGACCCAAATCAGTCACCTGGAGAAGGCTAACATCAAGGGTCAGGGAGGTAGGAGGTTAAGGAATAAATATTTAGTCTAATTGATCTCAGCGTCTAACTAGAAAATGCTTTTAAATCAATGATAATTCCCTTCTGTGCTTTCAGCTCATGCCACAAAAATGTCATCCTTGGGCTTCTGTACCTTCTTATTTTGATCTTAATGAATCTTTAAATGAAATCTGAAAAGCAGCTGGGTCCTTTCTTTATAAACTCAGCTTGCAATAGTATATCATATATTGTAGAACTTGAAAAAAGTTTAAATAAGATAGTTGACTTTTTCCCTCTTCTCCCAACACCAGATAGTTCTTATTGCATTTAAGATTCAAGAAATGTCTATTTCAACAGGCAATTTTAGCTAGGTTCCATCAAATGTAGAAATCTGCTCTTGGGCTTTAGGATGTTTGCAATTATGGTCTGAAATTTTACTATTTTGAAATTGATTAATATAATAGGTATTAGAAGAGTAGAAATTCAGAATACAAATCTAAGCATATTGCTTTTAATCACTTTATTTTTTGATAGTGAAATATATCATAGATAATAAGACGAAGATATTTTCAAGAATATACTCACATAAATAATAAGGCATAATGGTTTCTACTTCCTAAACATACAAATATAAAACCAATGCATAGAAGAAACTCCTGAATTAAAGATAAATACAATGAGATACACATCCAAAAGAGCATGAATAAAACAAAAACGTCCAGTCCACCGAATATATGCAGCAAAACAAAAGTATAGACTAAAGTGGCAGAATATTGGAGCAGCTATTACCAGTGGTGAACATTTCATCATTACCTAATATCTTCAGATAAAAGGAGTTCAAAAGTAGGCACTTCAAAAAATTTTAAAGAATAACTGCAAAAAGGCATTTATTACAGTACTGGAAATGGCACTGTATTTTAAAAATTGTGAAGGAACAAAGCAAATTCAATGAGAATTTTAATAGGGTTTGGTTGACCCAGAATAGCAAAGCATCATTGATGCTGAGGAGTCACAAGTAGCAAAGACAGAACACAAATTAACCACCTAGGCGGAAGATAAGTTACAAAAGAAACTGAGAGCCTTAGGGAAAAAATGAGAAATTCAATCTGCAAAAATCAGAAGTTTCAGAAGAAATATATGGGAGAAAGGGAGGGAGGGAGGGTGGGAGAAAGGGAGGGAGGGAGGGACGAAGGAAGGAAGGAAGGAAGGAAGGAAGGAAGGAAGGAAGGAAGGAAGGAAGGAAGGAAGGAAGGAAGGAAGGAAGGAAGGAAGGAAGGATAGATAGGAGGGAGGGAGGAGAGAGAGGGAAGGAATTGGCAAGGTATACCCAAGGCAATTGGCAGCTTTAACTCTCATGTGCTCTATGACTTTTTGCTTTGTTACTGCTTTTATTCTATGAGAATTTTCTTTTTTCTAAAAGGAATGTTTCAAAAATATATCCAGCAGTTTATATGTGCTATACTGAAAAGGTTTCTCTGAACATTTAAACTCTTTATTGCCAGAAGTAAAAGTCTCTGCTTATGAAAATCTTTACCAAGGTCTAAGGCAGAAATGAAACTCTCACATTATAATACCAGTTTCCAGTCTTCTTGGTGGTAGTGGTGGTCTGAGATGCTCAATTTTTTCAAATCAAAGAAGTTTTTTCTTTCAAGATAATTTACATGCTTAAGTTTTACCAATATACACTGTAATGCAAAAGAATTCCTGTTTTCTGTTTCTATGATAGCAACCAGGTTTTTTTTGTTTGTTTTTTTTTTTTTTTTTTTTTTTTTTTTTTTTGAGGTAACGTGCTCTGCCAACATCCTAGACTGTCAGGAAGGGCCACAAGAGATGCAATACAAGGAATTTACAGAGGAGAATTATTTGGCCAATATTCAGATTTTATCCCACCTTGTTTAGTTTTGAAACCCAAGTTTATGAGGGACAGTGCTGAAAATGCAAAGTATTTTGTGCATGTCCCTTAAGATTAGGATATAGGGGTGAGTGAACTTTCTTCTTACTGCTACCTTCCTTCTTCTAAAACCATAGCTTCTCAGAAACATGTCTGTTTTAGTATACCACCCACCAAATTTCTTCATTTCTGTCATAAACCATTTTCTAGGTCATTCTCTTTCAAACTAAACAGAAGACTTGAAATCCTTGTCGTTCACAGAGATCATTTACAGTGTAAATGTATTGGCCTTTCGGTTCTTTGATCTCATTATCTGCAATTTTCTCCCCGATCCTTGCCAGCCATTTTTAGAGTTCCACTCTATCCTACACCCTATAATTACCAGTACCTTCACCATCACAAAAATTTCTGTTTCAAGCATCTTACACTCTGACCTATTAACTTAGTTCTAGTAGCTTCCATCAGTTCAATCACTGTATTTAACTCAGTCTGCCTCAATTATTTGATCTCAGCCAATCTACCTTTCAATATCACTGCTCCCTCCTTTCTTCAATGTCCTCTTTACTCATGGCCAATGACCATGATATCACTTTTAAATATTTTGCTTTCTCTCTTTTATATATACAATAGAAAAAAAATCCATTCTTTGTTGAACCCAGCTATCTTCATTACATTTGCATCACATAATTACAGAAGAAAAATATATATACTCACATATTTTGTGATTGAATAATTTAATATGTTACAAAAACTACGACTAAAGCTTTCAAACTAGTATTCAAATGTGCCCAGAAATCCTGTGATGTTTGGTTAGAAGTGCCGCTTTCACTTTCTGAGATGACTATTTCATAACTTCTCTCCTCAAACTTCTCATAATCCTTTCTTCACTCCCTTTACTTATCTCTTCAGTTTTTATCATAAGATAATCTCTCTTCAGTTTTTATCATAAGAATGCTTAAAACCAAACATAATAAATCAACCCAGCTCCATCCATCCACATTCACAGGGTATGTATCTTTCTTTCTGCCTCCAAAGAAATAAGTGTTTCTGTTCCCTGAGAGAGGATAACCCTACATAATGCTCTGGATCCTGACTCACCTTCCTTTCCCTCCTTCTCCTGAAGCAACTTCTTCCTGTCTACTGGATTCTTCTTGTTCTCTTCAGCACATGTATGCTACCTCAACATTATCTTTTCTTTTCAACTAGCCATCTCTGCCACACTTTCCACATCCTTCTTTGTCATCCATCCTGTCTGCTCCCTTTTGCTTGATCTCTTTCATTTCTTCCCTTCCCATTTGTTATTGAATCTACTCAAATTGGGCTTCTGTTCACATCAAATTTACTGACATTGTTTTGTCAAGGTCTCCAGCAGTTTTCAAAGTTATTAAATTCAATGGGCTATTCATTAGTCCCATCTTGATTGGGCTTTCAGCAATATTGGACATCATTGAGCACTCTCTGCTTCTTGAAATAATTTATTCTCTGTTTCTAGGACACAACTGTCTTTCTAATTTCTTTTTGTTTTTTATTTCACAGGCAGTCTCAAGATCCTTTACAGATTTCAACTTCTTTAACCTCTAATACTGGCGTTCTCAAAGCTAAACTTGGATTGCTGTTCTCATCTCTAAATACCCATTCTTTTTCAGGAAAGTCTAGTTGCATGTCTTTAAAAAATCTTATATTTTAACTTCATCATTTAGATCTTTCCACTTGACCTGTCCTCTGAGTTCTAGGCTCATATCTAACTGCCTGGCTGGAATCTCCTCTTGTGCAATGTATTATTTGGGGTGCCATTAGCTGCTTTAACAAACGAACCTTCCAAATTTCAGTGGCTTAATATGACAATAAAAGGGCATTTCTCATTTACAAAAACAATGACTTTTTTCGGTGGGGAGGGTTCCAAATGTGTCCTTCTTCATGGTGGTGAGGTATGTCCCACACATCTTTCTTTTTTTTTTTTTTTTTTTTTTTTTTTGAGACGGAGTCTCGCTCTGTCGCCCAGGCTGGAGTGCAGTGGCTGGATCTCGGCTCACTGCAAGCTCCGCTTCCCGGGTTTACGCCATTCTCCTGCCTCAGCCTCCCGAGTAGCTGGGACTACAGGCGCCCGCCACCTCGCCCGGCTAGTTTTTTGTATTTTTAGTAGAGACGGGGTTTCACCATGTTAGCCAGGATGGTCTCGATCTCCTGACCTTGTGATCCGCCCATCTCGGCCTCCCAAAGTGCTGGGATTACAGGCTTGAGCCACCGCGCCCGGCCTTGTCCCACACATCTTTCTTATGTTTTCTCCCCTATCTAGAGCCCGACGATATTCTGCATTCAGTTAATGGACAATCAAGGTGCATAAAGCATACGCATATCTCCGTCTCCTCTGCCTGGAATGATGCACAACATGTTCTCCATCGTTTCTTTGGTGAAAAATAGCCATATGGCCCCATAGGGATGCAGTACGATCTGGGAAGTATTGTCTCTGGCTGAAAAACTGCTCACCAGCAGTAGCTATATTCTACTAAGGGGAATATGAATCTTTGATGGACAGCTAGCCACATCTGTCACACTGCCTTTCTTGCCACCTGGTAGGCATCCAAACTCTTTCTTGTTCTACACGGAATTCAATCATCTGCTTTTTGAGCAAAGCAACCATAAGTGTCATACAGCTGCTGCATCCAGTGAAGAGTCAGGACCTCTAGGTGATGAATGATTCACTCCAGCAGCAGTGAATATGACTCCCTGTGCTCTGAAAATATATGAACTACAAGAAAAGTTGTCTGTCTACTCCACTCTCCACCGCCAACATCCAATACACAGTGGTAGAGCAGGACAAAGAAGTACAATAAAAGCTCACATTCTAAAAAGAAAAGCAGGGGATGTATGGCAGTCACTGGTCCACAGTAATGATGAAAACTTGAAGGGTAGGCACTGTGAGATTGTTTAATCAGGTAAGGGGAGAACTTCTTAATTAGTCTCTGATTCTACCTTCTGGGAAGAACTCATTTGTTCATTGCTCTATTTGGCCACTGTCTCCATGGATCAGAACTATCTTCTGGAATGTTCTGTCTTGTCCATTATATTGCTGGCTGCATCTGAAGTGGATTTTAGAATATGTGCCCCTACTTGGGGTGTACTTTCACAAATTTTTTTCCTGTTTGTGCAAGTTTGAGAGCACAGTGACTGTCTGAAGGCTCAATGATAGGTTACTAGTTTGCTTAGCAATATAATTTGTCAAAACTTTGTAGGCTTCTTATCTATTTGTTTCCAGTTCCATGTACTATAACCCCATCCAAATTTCTTTTTAAGACCATAGTTCTCAGGTCAGCTTTTTAAAATTTTTCCTGCCCATTGCTTCTCTCTTTTAACTTGATAGTGACTACTTTGAGGCAATCTGGAAAAATATGATTGAATAGCAAATCCATGTCATTAATGAACCTCCATTGCTCAAGATTTATCAATCATAAGACTGTTTGGTGTCTGCAGCAGTAGTGGTTTTTTGTTTGTTTGATTGTTTCCCCAATCCCGAAAGGTCCTTTCTCTTGCTCACATTTAGTTTTGCTTGCAAACTGGTCAATTTTCATCTAAGCATAACTCTTTCTTTTACTACCCTGCTAAACACCACAATTAATCAACTAACATTGCTAACATGCCTTTCCAATTATTTTCCCCTGGAGCAGAGGCTCTTTTTATTCCCCATGAACCCCTTTGGTTGTCTACAGAATCCTATCAACTTGTTCTCAGAATTTAAGAAAATATATAAAGTAAAACACAGAAGATAAAATAGAAAAATAAATGATACAGAAATATGACTATGAGCATATTAAAAATGCATAATGTAATATATTTGCTACTTTATTACTACATCTAATAAAACAAAATACTTGTAAAAAAGGCAAGTTAAAATAAATTTCTTTTCAATATATTCATGTAAGTTTTTCTTACTTGGCTTAGATAAGAGCATTAAACAGCAGGTTGGCTTTTCATTCATCTCTTTCCACATATAGGAAACAATCTGTGGAAAACTGTATGCTGCCTGCATATGAAAAATCCTTCCAGGATATCTGATTCTAGCCTTTCGTTGTTTTTCAGTTATTTTATAATTCTTAAGTTACAGTAACTGATAAACATGTGTAAAATCTGTCCTAGACATTTAATTGACTTTTTCAGCCTCCCTCCTCTACCACAGAAAGCATTTTTGCTGTCATTTTCAATTTTCTTTTACTTCATATACATTGTGCTTTTTGCACATTTTATTTGAATTGATTATAACATCTGCATAGTTCCCCCATTGTCTGCACAGTTCCCCCATTGAATAAGTGTAATAAATTATTTACCAAGAGTTCAACTTTATATCTGTATGAGAATCAAAATTTTACCTTTCTCTGGAAAATTATCTTTGATGCATATAATGGTCCAACAAATAATTATAGAGAGCAAACATTAGAAAGCAACATGGATATCTATGTCATAAATATACACAGCTTACAAGGTAAAAAAATGCCCTATGAGACTATATGGGGTGCCAGAGAAAGAAAGACACTTGACCTGGAAGTGACACATCCCACCGTATTGTCCATTCCATTGGTCAGAACTAATTATATGATCTCACCTAGATGAAATAGAGGTTAAGAAATGAAATCTCTGAGTGGGCAGCTACCCACTAGCAACATCTCATATGATAGAAGCAGAGGAAGAGTATTTAGTGAGCTGTTAATGTCTTGAGCAAGAATATGTAGCAGACACTTAGTGGTCTTTGCCACATGTCATTAGCAAACATTTCAAACACAATGCATGCCACCTGAGAGCTCATGGTGCTTGCCTTCAGTAAGACAAATGCTGTTTCAAGGCTGGTAAATATTTTTTTAAAAGACCTCCTCATTTTCTAACTTTAAAAATTACTAATTTTGTTCAGCCTCAATCACTATCGAAGTATTAAAAGCTTTTTATTACATTTCAGTATGAAAGTTTACAGAGAGAAAGGCATATAGGTATGAACAATTCTTAATAAATTCATGTTATAATTATAGAATAAGCCATGACAACATAGCCAAGTGTGAAATATGCATAATCTTTGCAGTTTTATTTTTAGAGAAGTCTTTCAAACTATGAAAATGAGTAGCAATGAGTCCCAGGTTGCATCATCATTCAGAACCATAACTAAAAATCATGCAAGAAAAGTTTTGTTATCTATACTGCTTTTTGAAAATATACTAAATATGTTTTTCTTTAATTGTATATGCCCGCTTTGGAATATACTATTTCCCCTAGTTTAAAGTTGGTTTTCTGCCTTAAATGCTGTTCCCTAGCCCATAATATTGACTGTAAATAAAATTATATGTAATTGTGGCAATTATTTTTTGAATTTGAAGTTTGAAATTTTACTTTGAAAGTATTTATCATAAATTTATGAATTTAAAGGGATACATTTGTGTGTCTGGGTAAAACTGAGCCAATTTTTCCGTAGACTTGACATTTATAGTTTCTGTTGAATAAACATAGAAATTGACCTTTCCAGGCTTGAAACTTGAGAAATTACCTTTGTCTTATCTGAGTTACCTTCTCATGAAACCAGCAACCATCAGGTCTCTCAGATAGTGTCAAAGAGTTGAAACTTACTAGATCACCACAAACCGAATAATCAGACTTTAGACCCCTCACCCATCATGATTGCCTCCTGCTTCCTGTTGACCAACTCCTCTTTCTTACTCCTCTCTAATTCTCATTTTTCTGCATGTAGTTACGTTTCTGGTATAAACTCCTAATTCTGGTAGGTCAAGGAGACGTCTTTGAAACTTATCTCCCATCTCCTCAGCTGCAGCATCCTACTATAGCCTTCTTCTCTGGCAATATGCATCATCTCAGTGATTGGCTTTCTGTGCTGTGAGCAGCAGGACATAGACCAAACCCAACCTGTTTTGGTAACATCTGTAGCTTGCAAAAAATGTATTATAACTTTTTGATTATTTTCATAAATTATACTTATTTGATTATAACGTGAATTTTTCTTTCAAATTGGATTAATAATTTGGGATTATTTAAAAGGCTAAACCAGAGTTTCCCAAATGTTTAATGGAACGCTGGTTTCTCAAACTGCTTGTAGGTACAGTGTTTCAACAAAAATTATTATAGTAGAATACATTTGGAAGTCATTGACTTAAATAAAGTAAAGTGTGTTTATTTGCTAGAGAACGTCTTAGAGCCTTTAATATACAAATGCTTAGTATGAATTGATAAGAGGGTATATAGTACTTTTTAAAGTTATTTGACTATAGATCTTTTATTTTTCTGGCACAACTAGAATTGTTAGCGGTTGGAGAATACTCTAAGGAAACTGTTAGTTTATGAATCTTGTTCTTAGGTTCCTCATGACTCCACTATTCAAATGTTTCTTGAAGACATCATAAAGGACTGGTTGCAGTGGCTCATACCTGTAATCCCAACACTTTGGGAGGCTGAGGTGGGTGAATCATGAGGTCAGGGGTTCAAGACCAGCCTGGCCAGCATGGTGAGACCCTGTCTCTACCCAAAATACAAAAATTAGCCTGGCGTGGTGGTGTGCACCTGTAATCCCAGGTACTAGAGAGGCTGAGGCAGGAGAATCAGTTGAACCCAGGAGGTGGAGGTTGCAGTGAGCCCAGATCGTGCCACTGCACTCCAGTCTGGGAGACAGAACAAGACTCTGTCTCAAACAAACAAACAAACAAACAAAAAACTAAAAAAAATAAAAAATAAAAAAAAACCCTTAAAGAACCAAACCCAATCCAAGACCATTCAGATTCCAGATAAAAAAGCTGCAGGAAGGAAACTTGTGTCTATGGTTTGTGGTCAGAAGTTCTCTGAAATGGAATTAGAAGAAAAGAGACATTGTTCTAGTGAACAGCTTACAAACCAAGAAGATGGAGCCATCAGTGAAAAAAAATAGTGCAGTTCCTGGAAGTCCACGTCAGAGCAATCAGACAAGAGAAAATATAGGGCATCCAAATCAGTAAAGAGGAAGTCAAACTGTCTCTGTTTGCCAATGATATGATTTTTTACCTAGAAAACCCTAACTACTCATCCAAGAAGCTCCTAGAACTGATAGGTGAATTTATTAAAGTTTCAATATACAAAGTACAAAAATCAGTAGCATTGCTATACACCAATAATGACCAAACTGAGAATTAAATCAAGAACTCAATCTCCCTTAAAATAATTGCAAAAAATCAATAAATGATATACATAGGAATATACCTAAACAAAGAGATGAAAGACCTCTAAAAGGAAAACTACAAAACACTGCTGAGAGAAATCATATACAACACAAACAAATGGAAATACATCCCATGCTCATGGATGGGTGGAATCGATATTGTGAAAACGACCATACTGCCAAAAACAATCTACAAATTCAATGCAATTCCCAACAAAATATCACCATCATTCTTCACAGAACTAGAAAACAAAATCCTAAAATTCATATGAAACCAACAAAGAGCCCACATAGCCAAAGCAAGACTAAGCAAAAAGAGCAAATGTGGAGGCATCACATTACTCAACTTCAAACTATACTACCAGGCTATGGTCACCTTGTATGCTCAAAACAGCATGGTACTGGCATCAAAACAGGCACATAGATCAATGGAACAGAATAGAGAACCCAGAAATAAACCTAAATATTTACAGTCAACTGATCTTCAACAAAACAAACAAAAAACAGAAAGTGGGGAAAGGATGCCCTGTTCAACAAATGGAACTAGAATAATTGGCAAGCCACATGTAGAAGAATGAAACTGAATCCTCATCTCTAACCTTATATTAAAATCAACTCAAGATAGATTAGACTTAAATCTAACTTCTGAATCCATAAAAATTCTAGAAGATAGCATTAGAAAAACCTTTCTAGACATTGGCTTAGGCAAAGATTGACCAGGAACCCAGAAGCAAATGTAACAAAAACAAAGATAAATAGATGGGACTTAATTAAACTAGAAAGCTTCCACATAGCAAAAGAAATACACAGCAGAATAAACAGACGACCCACAGAGTGGGAGAAAATCTTTGCCAACTATGCATCCGACAAAGGACTAATATCCAGAATCTACAATGAACTCAAACAAATCAGTAAGTAAAAAACAAACAATCCTATCAAAAAGTGGGCTAAGGAAATGAATAGACAATTCTCAAAAGAAAATATATAAATGACCAACAAACATATGAAAAAGTGTTCAACATCACTAATGATCAGGGAAATGAAAATCAAAACAACATTGTGATACCACTTTACTCCTGCAGGAATGACCATAATTTTAAAATAAAAAAATAGATGTTTCTGTGTAGGTGGTGAAAAGGGAATACTTTTACACTGTTGGTGGAAATGTAAACTAGTACAACCACTATGGAAAGCAGTGTGGAGATTCCTTAAAGAACTAAAAGTAGATCTACCATTTGATCCAGCAAACTCACTACTGGGTATCTCTCCAGAGAAAAAGAAGTCATTATATGAAAAAGACACTAACACATACATGTTTATAGCAGCACAATTAGCAATTGCAAAAATATGGAACCAGCCCAATGCCCATCAATCAATGAGTGGATAAAGAAAATGTGATATATGTAGCATGGAACACTATTCATCCATAAAAAAATGAAATAATGGCATTCACAGCAACCTGAATAGAGTAGAAAACCATTATTCTTAGTACCAAACATCATATGTGCTCACTTATAAGTGGGAACTAAGCTATGAGGACTCTCAGGAATAAGAACGATACAATGGACTTTGAGGATTCAGGGGGAAGTGTGGGCAGGGTGAGGGATAAAAGACTAACATTGGGTACACTGTACACTACTTGGGTGATGGGTGCACCAAAATGCCAGAAATCACCACTAAAGAACTTATGTAACCAAACACCACATGTTCCCCCAAAACCTATTGAAATATAAAAATAAGAAAAATAAAAATAAAGAATACTGAAATCCAGAGAAGAAAAGGAAGTTTTGGCTTTTATAGACAAAGTTCCCACCCAGCTTCCCAATCAGATTGAAAAATGAAAAATTCAAAGATCCCATTTCTAATTGGTTGACACAGTTGAGTTCTGATTACTCAATACAGTTGATCCCTGATTGGTTGTTATAGCTAAGAACTAAGCATTGATTTGTTGATATAACTGACCCTGATTGGCCAGAGCAGATGAGCTCTGATTGGTTGGTTCCTGTGAGCTCTGAACGTTCCAGAGTTAAACAGAGGTGTGGATTTTGGGGGAATGCAGAGTGTGACACCCCTAGTAAGAAAATGGCTACTTGGCTCTATTTTACTATTTTATTTTATTTATTTTTTGAGACAAGGTCTCATTCTGTCATCCAGGCCTCAGTGCAATGGTGAGAATGTAGCTCACTGCAGCCTTAAATACCTGAGCTGAAGGCATCCCCACACCTCAGCTTCTGAAGTAGCTAGGAATAGAGGCACACTCCACCAACCCCAGATAATTTTACATTTTTTGTAGAGACAGAGTCTTGTTATGCTGCCCATGCTGATCTCAAATTTTGGCCTCAAGTAATCCTCCTGCCTCGACTTCTCAAACCTCTAGGATTACAGGTATGAGCCACCACCAAGCCCAGCCTCTATTTTAAATTTAGATCTAGTTAGCCACTTGAAATCCTTGAAGGATTGGCTCTTCTGGGTTCATATTTGCTCACAGGTTGATCAGTCATAATATATAAATTACAACAGAAAGTTAATTTTCCTTTTCCTCCTATCATGTGAAATAGGGCTGCTACTGATATAACCAGTTATGAATGTGTGTTTCAATATTGTCAAATTTGTTTCCTCCAAAAGAAAAGATTTGCATTGACTAGTCACTTAAGGTTGTCAATGCCAATCTTAAGGATAATGAATATTTACTATCTTTTAGAAAACAGAAGTTTCCTTCTTTTTTAAATATTGTAAATTTCGTGTTAAATCAGACCACTAAAGTACCTTAAAAATAATATTAATAGCTAACATTACTCTGAGCTAAGCACAGTTTAAATATATTTACTACTTTAAATGTATTAATTTATTTAACCCTTGTAACTGCCCTACAAGAAAGCACTTATATTGTTCCCATTTAATAAATTATAAAGAGATATTTTATTTTATTTTATTTATTTTTTTTTTTTTTTAGACAGAGTCTCGCTCTGTCACCCCGGCTGGAGTGCAGTGGCCGGATCTCAGCTCACTGCAAGCTCCGCCTCCTGGGTTCCCGCCATTCTCCTGCCTCAGCCTCCCGAGTAGCTGGGACTACAGGTGCCCGCCACCTCGCCTGACTAGTTTTTTGTATTTTTTAGTAGAGACGGGGTTTCACCATATTAGCCAGGATGGTCTCGATCTCCTGACCTCGTGATCCGCCCGTCTCGGCCTCCTAAGAGATATTTTAAAACTTTTTTTTCTAGATAATACCACACATGGGAACACAGGGACCAAATTTAAACCCAGGTTCCAGGTCATTCTTAATCAGTGAGGCATAATACTCTGAAAATGTACCATTTTTCTTGCTCAAATTCTTTCCTCAGGGGCCCCAGGAAGGTCATGCCTACAAGCCATAACATTTTTGCTAAACAGGTCTTTTTGACTCAGTCTATTGTGGCTTACTTTATGACCTGACTCCAGCATGTCATTGTACAGTAAATAAGTAGTCAGACATGAGCAGGGCAGGAAGAGAGCTCCCCCACATCCACCAGGAATGTCAGGTGACCATCAGGTGATGGTCAGGCAATTGTTAAACTCTCTCTAAAATAATAATTGGTCACAGTCAGCGCCAGGGAAAGGCAGTCTCCCAATAGATAGAAAACACTCAAAACTGGTGATCAGCAGTTTCCCAATAAGATCTCAGAAGTTGAGTGAGTGGGCTTAAGCATGCACACTAAGAGGCAAAATGGCAGAGTTTAACTGGTATATAACTTTCTTCTGGGAACAGTCAACTGGTAAGGGAAAGACACTTGAAGTGAGTGTGTGTACAAATTCAGTAAACATATTGTCCATGTGGCCCCTCTTAAGTGTTGGCAGGCCACAGTGTATGTAGACAGTAAACCCCAAGGGAAGAATCAGGACAGAAGAGATGCAACCTCTAGAAGCTTGCCAGCATATAAAACCTCAAGTCAAAGGTGAAACCATACACTTGAACCTCTCCAGTCATCTGCTTGGCCCCCTTCCAAGTGTGCTTTATTTCCTTTCATTTCTGCTCTAAAACTTTTGAGTAAACTTCCACTCCTGCCTGAAAATGTATCTTGGTTTCTCCTTCTGCCTTCTGCCCCTTGGTCAAATTCTTTCTTTTTTAAAAATATTTTGTCAGAGTGTGGTTTTCTTGTCATCAGCTAACATGGAGAAATAGCTTCTTAGATTCATTTGGAAACTATCTCAGAGAACTATGTCTAGAAATAACTTATTTGCTTCAAACTTTATAAATTGTCATTATTATGATATAAAAATGACTGAATAGTGGTAATTTCATATGCTTGACCTCATAGCAAAGAAAAGTAGTATGATGCCAATGTAGTTGAGTATTTATTGAGCACATATCACATGTCAGGGTTTTTTTTTTTTTTTTTTTTTTTTTTTTTTTTTTTTTTTTTGAGACGGAGTCTCGCTCTGTCGCCCAGGCTGGAGTGCAGTGGCGCTATCTCTCCTCACTACAAGCTCCGCCTCCTGGGTTCACGCCATTCTCCTGTCTCAGTCTCCAGAGTAGCTGGGACTACAGGCACCTGCCACCACGCCTGGCTAATTTTTTGTATTTTTAGTTGAGACGGAGTTTCACTATGTTAGCCAGGATGGTCTCAATCTCCTGACTTCAGGCTCTCCACCCGCCTTGGCCTTCCAAAGTCGTGGGATTACAGGCATGAGCCACCGTGCCCAACCGTCAGGCTTTTTTTATGTCTAGAAGCTGCAGATACACAAGTGAGTAAAAAATCTTGGCTCTTACTAAAAAATCAATTAAATTAGCAAAAAATTGAATGCCTAATTACAAACTGAATGATATGGTTTGTCTCTGTGTCCCCACCCAAATCTCATGTTGAATTGTAATTCCCAGTGTTGGAGGAGTGGCCTAATGGGAGGTGATTGTATCATGAGGTCAGATTTCACCCTTGCTGTTCTCATGATAGTGAGTTCTTATGAGATCTGATTGTTTGAAAGTGTGTAGCACTTCCTCCTTCACTCTCTGTCTTTCTGGTCCAGTCACGTAAGATGTGCAAGCTTTGCCTTCAACTTCCACTATGATTGTAAGTTTTCTGAGGCCTCCCCAGCTATGCTTCCTGTATAGCTGGTGGAACTGGGAGTCAATTAAACCTCTTTTCTTTGTAAATTACCCAGTCTCAGGTAGTTCTTTATAGCAGTGTGAGAAGAGACTAATACACTGAACTAAATGCTAAGAAGCAAGAGAAGCTGAAACAGAGTTTGCAAAGGGACCTGATTGATTCTGGGAATGAGATTAAGAAAATTTACCTGAGGGGGAGAAACTTGAGTTGAAACCCGCTTGAATAAGAATGAATAAAGGAGAGAATGGAGAGGATGGAAAGGAAAGACAGGGAAGGGAAAAGAAGAGAAAGGAAGTTTAGGTTAAAAAAAAAAAAGTAAGGGAGATAGTAAAGAATAAAAATAAGAGATTTATTTATTTATTTATTTATTTATTTATTTATTTATTTATCTAGAGCCAGAGTCTCACTCTGTTGCCCAGGCTGGAGTGCAGTGGTGTGATCACAGCTCACTGCAGCCTCAACCTCCCAGGCTCAGGCAATCCTCCTGCCTCAGCCTCCAGACTATCTGGAACTACAGGGAAATGCCACTGGCAAGAAGCCCCAGCAGGATTGAAGCTGCTCCTTTGAATTTGCTGCTCCTTTGAATTTGAAGCTGCTCCTTTGAATTTCATGAAATTCATCATGAAAATATCACCTCAGGGCTGATAACAAGTGGCTTCAACCTCTGTCTTTAAATTTACAGTTTAACCACACCTGGCTAATTTTTTGCATTTTGTAGAGACAGGGTTTTGCCATGTTGCCCAGGCTGGTCTCTAACTCCTGAGTTCAAATTATCCACCTGCCTCAGCCTCCCAAAGTGCTAGGATTACATTACAGATGTCAGCCACCATGCCCAGCCCAAACGGAGAGTTTTAGGTAGTAAAGAAAGGCTTTCCAGGTGGAACCAATAACACCTGAAATATATGAGTTCAGGAAAATACATGTTGTGTTTGTGAGATTGAATAAAAAGTACCATTTCTGAAGTGTGGTAAACTTTCAGAAGAGGAAAAATGGGGCTAAAACCTGGGAGTTTATCAAAAAAGTAGTGGGAAACTACTAAAAAGAGTTAGGGAATGGAGTGATATAATTAAATGCTTATTTTTGCTACATTATGTATGGGTGGGTCTTATAAAACAGACTCTGATGTCCATCAGAGTATTATCACAAAGATTAATTCCGTTCCTGAGCAAGGACTCATAGAAATGACTAAAACTGTATCTTAAACTAAAATTGGATTGCCCATAAATCTTTGAATTCATTTTAGTAGTACATTTGTTCCAGTTTCTATAAAATAAGCATGTATATGATACACAATGATCAAGGTATTACAAATTACATTAAAGAATAGATTTTTAGTCCAGGTGCTGGAGCTCACACCTTTCATCCCAGAAGTTTCGGAGGCCAAGGCAGGCAGATCGCCTAAGGTCAGGAATTCGAGACCAGCCTGGCCAACATGGCGCAACCCCATCTCTACTAAAAATACAATTAGCCTGGCATGGTGGCACATGCCTGTAGTCCCAGCTACTTGGGAGGCTGAGGGCAGGAGAATCACTTGAACCTGGGAGGTGGAGGTTGCAGTGAGCTGAGATCGTGCCGCTGCTCTCTCACCTGGGTGACAGAGAGCGATTCCGAGAAAGAAAGAGAGAAAGGGAGAAAAAGAGAAAGGGAGGGAAGGAAGGAAAGAAGGAAGGAAGGAAGGAAGGAAGGAAGGAAGGAAGGAAGGAAGGAAGGAAGGAAGGAAGGAAGGAAGGAAGGAAGGAAGGAGGGAGGGAGGGAGGGAGGGAGGGAGGGAGGGAGGGAGGGAGGGAGGGAGGGATGGAGGGAGGGACGGAGGGAGGAGAAAGAAAGAGAAAGAAGAAAAAAATAGATTTTTTAAAAGATAAAATTATGACTCTCATACAAATGTAACACATGTCAAATATTTTAACCCATTAACTAATGTTGAAATTAGTAAGATGCTACAATCAGTTTTAAACATATATAGGCAAAGAGGAAATGCTGAAATACATTTACAAATAGAGGAGGAATAGGTCTATTCGCAAGCTATAATCAGTTCCATTTTACCTATCACAGTTAACTTATGTTTCTGTGGGGAAGAATCTTTGCATTGTTATTAGTTACCCACATGTATATGGTTGTAAAATACCAAAAGCACATTGAAAGCATGAGAAAACCTAAAATGCTATGCTAGGGAGAAATATTTTTTGTCAATTTCAAAGTCTTTCAGAACTTTTTTCCTCCAGCTATATACACACACACACACACACACACATAATTAATGTACAGAGTACACATATAAAATATGTATATATATATAATTTATATATATACACACACAGACACATTTTATGGTCTATAAAAAGGTTATTCTAATACGGTTCTAAAAAAATGCTGCTCTACCTTATGATAGATTTGACCTAAAATGAATGCCCTTATTTCTGGCAAAGCTCTATGGAGAAGTTCTTTAATCTTGACGGAGGTCATCATCAGAACCTGTGATTCTAGACAGATTTTAGTCTTTTGAGACCCTGGGCAGAATCCAGTCATGCCACACAGGCCTTCTGACAGATGGAAAATGTAAAATAAAAAAGCTGCTAAGTTTGTGGTAGATTTCTACACAGAATAATAAACCAATAATACATGTTGTGTGATTTCATTTGTATAGAGGTCTAATCCAGGCAAAATTGAGCTATGTTGTTAGATGTTAAGTTAGTGACTACATCTGGCAAGTAGGAAGAGAGTAAAAATTGGGTAGGGCTATGAGGAGGTTTCTAAAATCTGACAATGCTTTATTTGTTGATCTAGGCAGGTGTGCTCACTTTGTGGAAATTCATTAAGCTCTTCACTTAGGATTTGGGTATTTACCTGCATGTATAGTTCAATAAAATATTGTTGATAAACAATAGTTTTGCTCTCATATGAGTTTATATTTCTGATTCCACTGCCAAAAATACATCTAATAATATCAACAGATGTTGAGTCTTTATTATTTGTCAGGCATGGTTCTGAGGGCTTCATGTGAATTAACATGCTTTTATATTTTAATTTTTGATTTTAGCACACTTTTTTTATAGAAAGTTGTTAATTTGATATAGTCAAACGTAAAAATGTTTGCCCTTTGGGGTATACTGTATCTTGCCTAAGAAATCTTTCTCTACCCTGTTACGCTTTTATTATTGTTTTTAATGTTTCCTCCAATATCTTATTTTTATTTTTTATTTCCATAGGTTTCTGGGGAACAGGTGGTGTTTGGTTACATAAGTAAGTTCTTTAGTGGTGATGTATGAGATTTGGTACACCTATCGCCCAAGCAGTATACACTGTACCCAATTTGTAGTCTTTTATCTATCCCTCTCCCGCGTGCTTCCGCCATCAAAGTCCCCAAAGTCCATTGTATCATTCTTATGCCTTTGTGTCCTCATAGCTTAGCTCCCGCTTATGTGTGAGAACATACAATCTTTGGTTTTCCATTCCTGAGTTACTTAGAATAATGATCTGTGATTCCATCCAGGTTGCTGCAAATGCCATTATTTCATTCCTTTTTACGGCTGAGTAGTATTCCATGGTAATTTTTTTTATCTACTTCTTGATTGATGGGCACTTGGGCTGGTTCCATAGTTTTTCAATTTTGAACTGTGCTGCTATAAACATGTGTGTGCAAGTATCTTTTTCATATGGTGACTTCTTTTCCTCTGGGTAGATACCCAGTTGTTACTGCATCATGCTTTTAAAGTTAAATCAACACCAAATTGATTAAACTGCTTTCAGGTACAAGTAAAGTGTTTCCTACACATAATGATTAATTTAATATACTCTATTTTTAATAGATTAGTGCAAAGTCTTTGAAGTGTGTGAAAAACAGTTTCTTCTTTCAGAAAGAAACTCATAACCAAAGAACATTTTATTAATTATACTGAGCCTGTTTTCTCCATTCATTTTTGATAAGCGACGCCACTTCTCAGTCCTAACATATAAGGATTCCACTTTAAGACTAATGTTGGCTATAAGAAAAATGGAACATTTTCTTATTAGAATTTTAAAACTCTAGGCTATATAGAGAAATTTTATTCACAGTTCTATAACAAGCCTCACGTATAAACTCATGATTCCTTAGGCCAACCATTCATGCTATGTGGCTCCAGCTTATACTAAAATAAAAACAAAAGCTGACTTATACTTTAAAAATTATTCAGTAATATAGTCCTGAAATTATCTTTAAACAATCACTTGTAAGTGCATAGTGCATAATAAACAAAACATAAAGTGGTGATTTCTGAATGAACTCTGACGTTGAGCTCTATAATAATTTATTTCTTATTCATAAATACCTTAAAATCAAGTCATTCTTAATTATATGGTACAGAAAGAATGGAGATGTCTAAGAAAAAACTCTTACGCATAGACAGTGTGCGTCAACTTTCACTAGTAAAATGTTAATGTCATTTAAATATAACAATAAACCATTTAAGAATTGTATAGTAATAATGAAGTATATGACCATTCCCAAAGATGTTTTGAAGACTGTTCCTACTGTAGAACAAGGAAGAGAAAATAAATCTATAAACATAAAAGAAAGAAATGCTTTTATTTATTATAGTTTCCATGTAAACATGTTAAAAGTTTTTATTTTCCTGTGAGACCATTTTACAATCTGTAAGTCTTTCTTTGCATGAATGACAAATATTTGTTCTAAGTAGTTGTTATTGTTTACCTAAAAGGAAGAGGCCAAGGCAAAATTAATAGGTATAGCATTTATTTGGGCCAAGGCTGAGGATCACAACCTGGAAGCATAGATTTAAGTTGCCCTTAATGTACACTCTGGTTAATAGCAGTTACAAGTAGATTTTTAAAAGGAAACAAAAGGAGGGGATGAGTAGTGGGCTGATACAAAATTGTTTGTCAAAAATTATCATTGGTTTATAGAAATAGCATTGATTACTGATTGGCTATCCATTGTTAAGTTGCAGGGTATGGGTTATAGTATCCCAGTATGGCATTATTAGGTTACTTTATAGGTACTTGTAGCAATAGCAAGACTCTTGGAGAGATGAATGCATAGCTCAAAGTGGGGAGTATGGTGTGATAACTGTCTCATTTTAATGAGTCTCTGGGTCTAATAACTTGAAAGGGCTCACATTCCTCAGATGAAAGTTATTTTCTTTCCTCATTATTTTCTTGTTATGGTCTTAGTTTAAATCTCTCTCCTTTGCTATTTCAAAAATATTTAGTTATGTTTACTTATGTTTTGAGTCAATAATATATATTTTCCAAAATTCAAATACTATAAAAGTGAATACAAGAAAAATATAGCTATAAGAAGTAGAATATTACTTCTGTGTCTTAGACCTCAATTCTCTTCCCTGCAAACAATAGAGTTTCATTTTCTTGTCTATCTTTACAGAAATATTTTATGCATATACAAGTAAATATATACAAATTATATTTACAGATATGTATGTGCATATACATATGTGTATGCCTGTATATAGATATGTGTGCATGTATTTATACTTTTACTCAGAAATGATCAGGCCATTTTTAACACTTACAGACAAGTTCCTTAAGATGAGAGTGCCTGTCTGATTCATCTGTGTGATCTCCCAACATGTATATACATACACACACACACACTTGTATAAATACATATATATACACACACTTGTATAAATATATATATATATACATATTCTGTACTATATTTTGTTTTAGGGTTTTGGTTTTACTTTTTACATAACAGCATTTCTTGTAGTAAATTTCACATCAGTACATAAAACACTTTCTTATCTTCTTTTATGGTGCTTTAAAATTTCTTCATGTATATATGGCATAGGTTTTTCAACCAATCTTCTCTAGATACATATTTAAGTTGTTTTCAATAGCTTGCTATTATAATGTACAGGTGACCATCAAAAATATTTCATAATCTTTCGTTCATTTATTAATAACTAACTTCAAATGAGTACTTAGTATAATTTCAGCCCCATGTTCAGAGCTTTATATACATTATCTTATTCAATTTTCAAACTAAACGTAAGAGTTTTTTTTTAATTTTAGTGTTGTTTTTTATTTAGTGCTTTTTTAATTCCCTTTTTACAGATGAAGAAAATCTATTTGCCTAAACAGAAAAAATAAATATGTGGAAGACTCAGAATCTGATTTCTGATCTGTATGTCTCTAAAACTCTTATAACAGAAACTAATTACATAAGTATTTATTGACAATCTATATAGGTGTAATGTGCTGGTGAGATCACAGATGAGTCACACACAGACACTCACCTTAAGGAGCTTATTGTCTGTAAGTGTTAAAAGCTTACTCTTTTCTGAGTAAGTCAATTAATTATAGCAGATTTCAATAAAGTGACTGACAGGTCAGTAACAAAGATATATTCTATGTATACAAAAATAATAGTTTAAAACCATATTCTCAAGTTCAAGTTTTATAATTTAACTAAAGAGTACCAGATTTACAAAGAAGTAATTACCACACTTAATAAAACTCTAAATCTGCTTCTGGATGTGACCACAGTAGGGTATAATTTTGAGAGTTAAATTTCAAAGATGACCACTTTTTAGAAATGAGCTAGGAAACCTTTCTATATTATTAATTACAGCTAGAAATAAATCTTTCAACAGAGGAGAATTTGCAATAAATGTTGATAAATAAAATCAATGGCTTAGGAAGAATTCTAAAAATTGCTACCCTGTTCCTAAGACAGTAGTTAAATTTGATTACTGGATTTTGAAAATTTCCATGTTTTTTCACTGCCAATTTCCATCAGGGACAAAAATGAAAAGTATCAAAAATAACATGAAACAGACATTTCTTCCAAATGTTGGGGTTTGAGTAGGGATGAAAAATGTTACAAAGAAAACTGCTTTCGAATTTTTAGCCTAGTTTGGAATATTAAAAAAAAAAAAACTACAGTTGTAGTAAGAAAAGAAAACACAGTTTGTAGGGAGCCATTTATATCCAAAATGTAGTCTTAGAAGTTAAATTACTCCTCTCACTCTAGTTCTGAAATTGCCCTTGAATTTACTCAAGACTTCACAGTTTGGCCATCATATTTCTCATCTAATACTCCTGTAATTTGCCTACATTAAATAAAAAACTAAGAATTAGCACACAGAAGTATTTTTAATTTTTGACTTTGAACTGGCAACTGAATCAACAAATATGACTATTAAAATACAGAGTTCTTAGCCTCAATCCTGATATTTTGAAGCAAAGAACCCCCAAATCTACATTTTAGTAATTCTTATATACTCAAGTTTAGAACCACTGCAATGAGAGGAAGGAAGGTATGGGGATTATATTATGACTTCTCTCTTTCTTCACAAGCTCAGAGACAAAAAAATGTGATAGAAGTTACACTACTTTAAGACTGCAAAAGTGTGTTCTACACCTGGGCTTGCAAATTCCTAGCAGACTAACTGTATTAGTCCATTTTCACGCTGCTGATAAAGACATATCTGAAACTGAGAGAAAAAAAAAGAGGTTTAATTGGACTTACAGTTCCACATGGCTGAGGAGGCCTCAAAATTATGGCAGGAGGTGAAAGGCATTTCTTACATGGAGGCAGCAAGAGAAAATGAGGAAGAAGCAAAAGGAGAAACCCGTAATAAACCCATCAAATCTCATGAGACTTATTCACTGTCATGAGAATAGCATAGGAAAGACCGCCCCCATAATTCAATTACCTCCCCCTGGGTCCCTCCCACAACATGTTGAAATTCTGGGAAATACAATTCAGTTTGAGATTTGGTGGGGACACAGCCAGACCATATCATTCCACTCCTGGCCCCTCCAAATCTCATGTCCTCCCATTTCAAAACCAACCATGCCTTTCTAATAGTCCCCCAAAATCTTAACTAATTTCAGCATTAACCCAAAAGTTCACAGTACAAAGTTTCACCTAAGGCAAGTCAAGTCCCTTCTGCCTATGCAAAAATCAAAAGCAAGCTAGTTATTTCCTAGATAAAATGAGGGTACAGCTTTTGGGTATTTGGTAAATACAGTCATTCCAAATGGGAGAAACTGGTGAAAACAGAAAGATTACAAGGTCCATGCAAGTCTCATATCCAGTGGGGCAGTCAAACTTTAAAGCTCCAAAATGATCTCCTTTGACTCCAGGCCTTACACCCAGGTCATGCTGATGCAAGAGGTGGGTTCCCATGATCTTGGGCAGCTCTGCCTCTGTGGCTTTGCAGGGTACAGCCTCCCTCCTGGCTGTTTTCATAGGCTGTTGTTGAGTGTCTGCAGCTTTTCCAGGTACAAGGTTCAACCTGTCAGCAGATCTACCATTCTGGGATCTGGAGGATGGTAGTCTGCTTCTCACAACTCTACTAGTCAGTGCCCGAGGACTCTGTGTGGGGGCTCAGACCCCACATTTCCCTTCTGCACTACCCTAGCAGAGGTTCTCCATGAGCACCCCACCCTTGCAGCAAACTTTTGCCTTGGCATTTAGGTGTTTCCATACATCTTCTGCAATCTAGATAGAGGTTCCCAAACCTCAGTTCTTGACTTCTGTGCACCTGAAGATTCAACATCAAATGGAAGCTGCCAAGGCTTGGGGTTTCTGCCATCTGAAGCCACAGCCTGAACTCTACATTGGACCCTTTCAGCCACAGCTGGAGTAGTTGGGACACAGAGCACCAAGTCCCTAGGCTGTACAAACCACAGGGACCCTGGGTCTGGCAAATGAAGCCACTTTTTCCTCCTAGGCTTCCAAGCCTGTGATGGGAGAGGCTGCCATGAAGGTCTCTGACATGGCCTGGAAGTTTTTCCCCACGGTCTTGGGAATTAATATTAGACTCCTTGCTACTTATGCAAATTTCTGCAGCCTGTTTGAATTTCTCCACAGAAAATTGGTTTTTCTTTTCTATCACGTAATTGGGCACCATATTTTCTGAACTTTTATACTGTTTCCCTTTTAAAACTGAATGCCTTTAATAGTACCCAAGTCACCTCTCAAATGCTCTGCTGCTTAGAAATTGTTTCTGCCAGATACCATAAATCATCTCTCTCAAGTTCAAATTTCTACAAATCTCTAGGGCAGGGGCAAAATGCCACCAGTCTCTTTGCTAAAACAGAACAAGAGTCACGTTTGCTCCAGTTCCCAACAAGTTCCTCATCTCCATCTATGACCACCTCAGCCTGGATTTTATTGTTCATATCGGTATCGGCATTTTGGATAAAGCCATTCAACAAGCCTCTAGGAAGTTCCAAACTTTCTCACATTTTCCTGTATTCTTATGAGTCCTTCAAACTGTTCCAGTCTCTGCCTGTTACCCAGTTCCAAAGTTGCTTCCACATTTTCAGGTATCTTTTCAGCAACACCCCACTCCTGGTACCAGTTTATTGTATTAGTCCGTTTTCATGCTGCTGATAAAGACATACCTGAAGGAAAAGAGGTTTAATTGGGCTTACAGTTCCACATGGCTGGGGAGGCCTCAGAATCATGGAGGGAGGAAAAAGGCACTTCTTACATGGTGGCAGCAAGAGAAAATGAGGAAGAAGCAAAAGTGGAAACCCCTGATAAACCCATCAGATCTCATGAGACATATTCACTATCATGAGAATAACATGGGAAAGACTGGCCCCCATGATTCAATTATCTCCCCCTGGGTCCCTTCCACAACACTTGGGAATTCTGGGAAATATAATTCAAGTTGAGATCTGGTGAGCACACAGCAATACCATGTCACTGATCTTATGTAAGTCATTGACAGTCCTTGAATCCTCGGTTCTGTCTGTGCCATAAGGTTATTGTGGGGTTAAGATAACACATGCAGATTATTTATCTCCTGCCATAAAGATCCATGGCATTAATAGTATTGATCTCAAACTCTCAGAGTAGGTTAAAGAGTATTGTATTTTTTAAAAAATATATCAATTTCTATTTCCAACAGAAAGAGGAGTGAATAAAACCAAGGAAGGGAACAATTACTATTTATAAATTTATGGCAGTATTAAATACCAATTTTTTCATATTATTGTGATTCTTAATTTAATAGTTATTGTGTTACTTTTTAAAGTAGAAACAAAAAATCCAAAAAACCTTATTCAGCTTTGCTTTCATTGATTAAAAAATGCACAAGTTTCATGATACAAAACATTGACTACTTTTTGGTATAATTGAATTGCCACCAAGTCCCTGAAAAATTTTTTTTGTTATTGAAGCATGTATGCCTTGGAGATTATAGTAGCTCTTGCTTTTTGTTCTAGAAAAAAAGCAGAACTTAGTTTGAAATGTGTGACTAATATAATTAGGGAATTAATATAATTCCCAACCCCTGGGGAATTAAGTGGTTTTCTAGAGACATCCCTAAAGGATACTCACTGAAACAACTCCTGTCTGACATACAAATTGCTCTATAAACCAAGGCTACAAACTGTCAGAGTGAACAAATAATAAGATGATTATCTTTAGCTAGTTGCTTAAACTCGTCAAATCATTGAATTTGACAAGTCTGCGGATTGCATAAGCTTCTTACCATTTTGGGACCTCAAAGATCCTCATGAAATACTAAGAAACAGGATCAGATGATAAAGGCACCATCTAGAATCAGAATTCTGTGACGTGTCTGATATCAACATGACCTAAAAATAGGGATGCTTCAACCAATAATCAAGGGTTGAGAGGAAAAATGGAAAACTCTAAAACGATAAAGAAATGAAAGAAAATTATATAGCCAAAGTACTGCATATTGCTAAAACTGGAGAGAGAGAGAGAGAGAGAAATGTAGCATGCAGTGGGTATAGTTTAAGGGCAGAAGAGTCTAGTGCTGATGAAACGTGATGGCTTCAGTGTCAGATTGCCTCTATTAGAGTCCAACTTTCATTCCTAGCCTTTTGGCCTTAGGCAAGTGACTTAACCACTCTGTGTTTCAGTTTTATTATCTGTAAAATGGTAATAGCTCCAGACACCACTTGCCACATAAAAGCACTCAAATGTTAATTATTGTTAATATTATTAAATGGATCATAGAGTTGATGTTCAAAGTGATCCCTGAACAGTATCCAACATAATGGGTACTTGACAAATAATCATTGAAATTAATTAGTGAGTGATTGAATGAATCAATGTATCTACTACAAACTTTGAAAATAAATTTATAGGCCTGGCGCGGTGGCTCAAGCCTGTAATCCCAGCACTTTGGGAGGCCGAGACGGGTGGATCACAAGGTCAGGAGATTGAGACCATCCTAGCTAACACGGTGAAACCTCGTCTCTACTAAAAAATACAAAAAACTAGCCGGTCGAGGTGGCGGGCGCCTGTAGTCCCAGCTACTCCGGAGGTTGAGGCAGGAGAATGGCCTAAACCTGGGAGGTGGAGTTTGCAGTGAGCTGAGATCCGGCCACTGCACTCCAGCCTGGGCGACAGAGCGAGACTCCGTCTCAAAAAAAAAAAAAAAAAGAAAGAAAAAGAAAATAAATTTATATTTGAATTTTTAACACATCTATAATAAGACAAAAGACAAAATGTATTTTGTATTTCTTTTGTTGATCTATTTTACTCTTAGAATTAAATTATGCATATATTTCAATATAATTGCTCTTTACCTTATTCTAGGATTGTGTAAATAAAAATTAAAAGATATCAAATAAGTATTTTAAAATTTTGATGGGTTGATTTTTATTTGGGTTTTTATTTTATTTGGCTTTTTAAGGTTAAGCTCATAACTCAAAGACCTTTTGGTGAATCTATGACATTTAAAAAGTAGCTAATCAATGAATGTAGAGTGGTTACCACAGACTGAGGAGATGGAAAGGAGAGGTGGGGAGGGAGTCAATAAGTACGAAGGTACAGTCAGATAGGAGAAATAAGTTCTGGTGTTCATTTGCCCAGTAGGGTGCCTATGGGTACCAGTAAAGTATTATACATTGCAGAATAGCCAGAAAGAGGATTTTGAATGTTCTCACCATAAGAAATGATGAGGTCATGAGCTGACAGATTAGCTAACTCTCCTGATTTGATCATGATATAACATATACACATGTCAAAATATCACATGGTACCCCATAAATATGTACAATTACAATGTCAATTAAAACATGTTAAAAAGAAAATGAAGAAATTAATTAGTCAATGGAGGGTATGTAGACTCATGATTAACCAGGGAGGTTTAAATAATAAATAAATGAGACTAAGTTTCATTTTACTTTTGAGACAGGGTCTGGCTCTGTCATCAGGCTGAAATGCAACACAAACATAGCTCAAGCTTCTGGGTTCAAACACTCTTCCTGCCTCAATCTCCAGAGCAACTGGGGCTACTGGTGCGCACCACCGTAACCTGGTTAATTTAAAAAAAAAAAATTTTTTTTTGTAGAGATGGGGTCTTACTTTTTTGCCCTGGGTTATCTCAAGCTCCTATGCTCAAGAGATCCTCCTGCCTTGGCCTCCCAAAGTGTTGGGATTACAGGTGTGAGCCACTGTGCCTAACCTGAGACTTTAAGTCTTACATTTCAGTCTAGATAATTTTGCAACTGAAATACATTGGCATTGAAGTATATAATCAATCTGATTCATTTTGGGACATTTTAATGGAACCCCAGGAGAGGGTTGACTATAACCACGTTGCTGCTTGTGGTTTCATTGTATAGATATCTGTGCAATGCAGAAGAGAAGCAAGGAAAAATAGAGCTTGCTGCCATCACATTTTTAGTAGCCTGGCCACCATTGTGTGAACACTGCAGTAACTCTACCATTATATGTCGCAGTATTATTTAATGAGTATGGACTGAATACATTTAGTATTAAGGGATAAGACTGACAAGGATTCAAAACATGATCTATTTGGCATTAACAGAATACCAAAAGAACATTGGCATGGCACCTACTACTCCTTTCCAAGGACATAATCAAGAGATAGTTGGAGAACCCACACCACCCACAGTTCCCAGGTGGCTGAAAAAATAAATGGATCATTATAGCCTAGCAGAGTTTTATGATGTTTGAAACAAACTGTCCATGACTATTTTTTTCAAGTACAGAAACATCTAGGAAATCATTTTTTGACATTTAAAAAAGAGATTTTGGTAAGTTATTTTCAAAGGAAGAAAGTAATACAATGGGAAATAGAGGCAAAACAGTTTCTATTGTTTTTGCTGCTGCTTCTGCTGTTATTTTTTACTTTGACTAGACAAAGCAAATGCTTTTACTTTGAAATTTAGTTACAGTACCCTTACTTTATGTCAGAAGTTATGTAATTTGGTTACTATACATCTATGTTTAGCAAAATAGTGGTTCCAATAATTAATAGAAACTTGTTGCACTCTTTGTTAATGTATTTTAGTCTGTTTGCATATATATTTCATCATGGTTTGACAATTTTGACAGGCATAACTGATTTTGATACAACCAAAGTAAGAGAATGAATATATTTATTTATTTTGAAATCACTTTGGCATAATTACATGGGCAAACATGTTTGAAATAATCTGCAATGGATAAACGTATGGCAGTTTAAAAGTGAAAAAGCATACAGTTTTCAGCAAAAAAAAAAAAAAACATTTTCTGCATAGATATAAAAGTTTCCTTTTCTCTTTAGGTCTATTCTATATTCTAGAATTTAATTATTTTTCAAATAATAGATTTATTAAAATGTCATTCACATTCCATAACATTTATTAGATTTTTGAACAGGCATGTGTTTCCATTCTCTTGGCATATATCTAGGAGTGGGTGTTGCTGGATCTTATCAAATGTTAAACACTACGTTTATAAGATTTGAAGTGATTGATGAATTGAGAGATAAAGTGATTGATTAATTGATTGATATTTAAGAATTTGTGGATTGTTGTTAATTCTTTCAATGTTTGGTAGAATTCACTTGTGAAGTCATCTAGTCCCGGGCTTTTCTTTGTGGAAAATTTTGTATTATTAATTCAATTTCTTTCCATAAGGCTATTAAGATTTACATTTCTTTTTGATTTAGTTGTGTTAGTTTTTGTCTTCCTAGGAAGTCGTCCATTTCACTTAAGATATCTAATTTTTCCCTATTGTTCATACTATTCCACTTTTTATTTCTTCAAGGTTGGTAGTGATGTTTTGCCTTTTATTCCTAATTTTAGCAATTTGAGAGCTTTTTTTTTGGCAGGCTAGCAAGAGGTTTGTCAAATTTGTTGATCTTTTCAAGGAACCAAATTTTAGTTCTGTTAATTTGCTTTATTGTTTTTCTTGTCTCTATTTTATTTTCTTTACCTTGAATCTTTATCATTTTCTCTTGGCTTTCTTTTGGTTTAGATTTCTCTACTTTCTTTAGTTATTTAAAGTACAAAGTTAAGTTATTGATTTAACATTTTTTTCTTCTTTTTTTTTTTTTTTTAACAGAGTCACTTACAGCTATACATTTATTTCTAAGCACTGTTTGAGCTGTGTCCCACAAGTGTTGTGTTTTGTTTATGTTTATTTTAGAGGGTTTTCTAGCTTCTTATGTGAGTTCTTTTTTCACATGTTGATTATTTAAGACTATTGTTTAATTTTACATATTTATGAATTTTGAAAATTTCCTCTGTTACTGACTTTATCTGTTTGTTTGAGACACAGTCTTGCTCTGTCATTCAGGATAGAGTGCAGTGTGATCATGGCTCACTGCAACCTCAAACTCCTGGGCTCAAGAAATCCTTCACTTCAGCCTCCTGAATAGCTAGGACTATAAGTGCACACCACCATCCCCAGCTAATTAAAAAACATTTCTTTTTGTTTGTAGACACAAATTATTGCTGTTTCCCAGGCTCGTCTTAAACTCCTGTCATCATGTGGTCCTCGTGCCTCAGCCTCCCAATACATTGGGATTACAGGTGGGAGCCACTGTTCCTGGTTTCTGATTTTAGTTTCATTATATTATGTTTATAAAGCATACTTTCTCTGATTTTGATCCTTTTAAATGTATTTAACCTTTTTTTCTGTCCTAACATAGATTATTTCATGGAGAATAACCCATAGCCCTTCGTAAAAGTGCATTATCCTGTTGTGTGCAGTAGTGTATGCATGTCTGTTAGGTCTAGTTGGTTTATACTGTTTTTCAAGTCTCATATTTTCTTCTATGTTAGATATCATGTGCTAAATGTAAAAAAAAAAAGACACAAGGCTCACTCTATAGATATAGTGACTATTATTAAAGATGATTTAAAATAAGATTCATCTAAAACAAAAAAGATACTATATTCAGCAGCAGCTTGGGCAGTCCCTATAAATAACTTGGTTGTGAATTTGTTCACATTATCAAGCTAAAGAGTTTGGGTGGCAATTCAGAGGACAGGTTAAAAAAAAAAAAAGAGGCAAAGTCCACTATAAGCTTGGACTTTCTTACCATTTGATCCTGGTCTCTCCTTAAATCTCCTTAAATCCACTGACTTAAGTTTCCTATACCCAATGATAACCGATTTTACATATTCTTCCCCAAATAACCTGTTTCACCTATCTTTTCTCCCAGAGATAAGCAAACATCTTTCACTTCACTCTTTTCTATTACTTTTCTACTTTTTATCCCTTTTCCCTGTTGTGCATTCTGATTGAAACTGTGATGGATTGCCTCTTCCCTCTATTTTGATGACTCTTCTCATAGAAAAATAGATTTCTTACCAACAATTCACTTCTTGAACTTATTAGAGAAGATAATGGAAAGATTCATTTCTTATTTGACCCTAACTCTGTCTTTACAAGAAGTCTCTGTCAGAAACGTGCTACCATATGGAGAGATCTACATGGCAAGGAACTGAAAGAGTGAAAGAGGACCGCTTCCAATAGCTAGCAAGAGGCTGATTCCCTCAGCCTAATAACCTGTAAGGAACTAAATCCTGCCAACAACCATGTGTCTTGAAAATGGATCCTTCCACAGTCTAGCCTCAGATAAGAGTGTACCCTGAACAATAGCTTGGTTGCAACCTTGTGAAGACACTGAAGCAGAGAACCCAGTTAAGTCATACCCAGATTTCTGACCCAGAGAAATTGTGAGATAATGAACATACCTGTTTTAAGCTGCTAATTTTGTGGGAATTAGTTACACTGCAATAGAGAACTAAAAAAATTGCTCAAGGTAATGGAAATAATAAGTTGATGAGTAAGAAAGTGAAACTTGACAGTCTGACTCTGATTTAGGAAGTTTATGCTAACAGCTGCAATTTTATATTTTTACATTGGGACATTTTTATTTTTTATGTTTCAGTGGTAATTGTTCTAGTACCAGTTTTAATTATGAAATGTAGCATGATAAAAATCAAAATTAATTGGTTACCTGAGAGTAAGATGTTTCCATCTAATAGAGTTCTTGGGTATCTACTTGTGTCTGTTGAGAAATAAAGATTTGGAAAGTATTCCAAGTGAGGGCAAGATTTGAACTTTGCCCATAACGGGCATTCAGATAAAGACAAGTTTGATAAAGACCCTAGCAGTGGTCATACACATGGGAGATAATGGGGTTTCTGATATTGAATTTCTGTGAGAGAGGATTGCATCTAGCACAATCATCTCAACTTTAAATGAGGCTCTAGAGTCAAAGAAAAATGATTGCTCAGAGCACAGCTTGGCAGAAGTTACCAGTTCTAATGACATCTCAGTGCTCTTCAGAAGAGGACTGTGTGGGAATTGAAAGAGATGTTTCCTTTGACTCTGAAACTCTGACACTGAAGCAAAGTCACTGTGGGACCCAATTAATTGAGTGTAAGACAGAGGATAACATTTCTCTCACTTGGCAAGTATGGTGAGAGAGCCCCAGCTCAACAATTCCAAGGCGCAAATAATTTTGTCACCAGTGACATCTTTATTGGGCAGCGGGAACAGAGGTCCATTTGTCTGTGGACCTGTCTGTTCTTGAGGCATGGGAGCCCAGCCCAGTGAGTTGTGGGAAGGACAGCAAGCAGGACTCATATATATTTGGGTGGAGATAAGGATAGGGAACTCTGCAGTCAAGCAGAGGAGGGTTTACACATAGAGTGTTAATGTAGGTGTCATGATATTTCATGTGTAGGCTGATGATGCCAGAACATTAAGTTATATAAAGATTAAAGAAAATAAATAAGCTATGAAATTCCACAGCCCAATCACTCACATGTCTGTGCAAAATATCTCTTGTGTAAAATTGGTGATTACATTCTGAAGAAACTTGTTTCTGAATATTTTATGCTGCCATAGTTATTTGAAACTTGGCAGTCTGAACATTTATGCTGCCATAGAGTTATTTGAAAATACAAAGTAAAATTATTTAAATCATTCTTGAAAATGAATGTGTTCATTAAGTCAATGTACAGCCACTACTAATTAAGTGCCTCTTTGTAGGGGGGAGAGAGAGAGAGATACTACTGAAGCCTGAATAGATATGAAAATATCTCCATTAAGAAGTTTCAAACCCACTGAACCAGACTGAAACTGATGACTTGATCGTGATATTTGTCAAGTTAATATCTAAAGACTTTCATCTGGTAAAGATAGTGAAACAGATATGCAAATTTATGCATAAAAATAAAAATCCCATATGTGCCTAGAGGGAGAGGTTTCCAGCCAAAATGCTAATGATATGACATAATAATACTTAACATTTCTATAGATTTTAATTCAAAGAGCTCAAAATGTACTACAAATAGCTGCTAAATGAAAATAAACCATATTGTCTTCCTGTGTTATACATTTCAAGAGTGACTACATTTTAATTGAACAAAAATATATGCATAATAACAAAATCTTCAAAGTGAAAACACCAGGAAATGGCTAAATAAACTGTTTAAGATTTTAAAACATGTCACTGATCCCATTGAATGAACTGTATGATCAAAATTGCATGCAAATTTGGGCATCTGAAACACTTTAAAGATGATTCTATTCCATAGGCATTTATGTTTTTACTATATGAGCTATCATAAAATGTTTTGAACTAGTGTGAATTCCAGGTTATATGAACAAAACATGACTGCTGTCTAAAGGAGTTTACAAACTAATGGGGGAAATAAAACAAATGAGTGGATCTAATGTTAATTGGATGTTATGTGCTAAGGAGCTTTAAAGAAGGCTCCATGAGGAAACAGAAGGAGTAAGTGTCTGTGATTGGCACTGGAGAGGGCAATTGAGACAGATATTGGAGTAACATAGGACTTCCCACACTTGTATTGGAGGAAGTAAATTTGAGGCATAATAAAATAATGTTCACGGAAGCCAAAACTGATGAAAGGGATCAGGATATGCCACTCCAAAACATGCCACGTTGACATAAGCATTATTTGGAGCTGAAGGCGTTTGAATTCCTGAAGTCCCTTATCTGCCTAAAAGCAGAGGCTCTCAAAAGAAGTCAGAAGAACTCAATTATCATAAATCCCCTCCCTGGGAGCAACTCTAATCTCTTCTCAGAGACAAAATGTTGAGAAATTGGCACCACAACCAAATAGACTATTGTCACAAAGTCATATATCATAGACATTGTCACATTATCATTTCTCCCATTTATTCTCCTAAGAGCCCATTGACCTTTCCAAAAAGTCATTTGCTTTTCTGTAAGTGCCCTTCTCCCCACTCTATTGTGCTAAGTTAGGTGTATAGATGCCAAATTCTAACCACCCTTTTGAGTTACTCATCACTGAGCACTTTCCTGTGTGTGCACTGTGCACACATTCATAAACATCTGTTTGTTTGTGATCTGTCTTTTGTCAATCTCATTTACAGCCTCCCCAGCCAATAAATCCAAGATGGTCAGAGGAAATAAAAAAATGTTCTCCCCTACACTGACAAACTGATAGAGTGTGATGTGCAGTTAAAGGGAATGATGGAGAGTAGCCTGAAAAGGCAAGTGATGCCAGACTGAGGAAGAATTATTTTCTTCAGATAATGAGAAACAACTGAAGTGCTTTGAACATGACAGTGACAAAATTATGTTTGATTTTTGAATCTGTTCTCATAGCTCTAATGTTATAAGTCTGAGATAGAAAAGACAGAAATAGAAACAGTTTGGAGAGGGAAAATGATAATTTTAGTTTTAGACATGGAATCATAAACTGTTAGTACAAAGTCTTAGAAGCTATTTCCTTAACCTACAGCCCCTAACTGCCCAACCCTGCTTTATTTTTGTTTTTTTGTTTTGTTTTTTGTTTTTGTTTTTTTTTAACACAAGAAACAGAGAACCCCAGATATAACTTATTTAACATGCTTAAATCCATGCAGTGACTCAGTGGTGCTTTAAGGCGCTGATGGTATATTTCAATGGAGACATCTAGTAGGAGATTGGAAATGTAAATATAGATTTCATAAAAGAGTTGCAAGTTAGACCTATAGATTTGGGATTCTTTCTTATAAAATTTAAAAGAGCATTCAGCTGGGGGTGGGTGGACAGGCAAGAATAAGGAATAAGAATGAAGGATAAATTATTCAATGAAAGGTAGACATAAGAAAGCATGCTTCTAATCATTTGAAAGCTACTTTGGCATAAAAGACCTGAGGCTAGATTGGAGAGCCCAACTTTGAACTCAAATGCTTAATTTTTCCTGTAGTTTATTGCCTGGGAGTGTTGAGACGAATAAGTTTTAATTTAGGGTTTTTCTAAGAGCATTACATGCATTTTCTCCTTTAATTATCACGAAGTCCGTGAGGCAGGTAGTTTTATTATTCCCGTTTTATAGATGAGTAAACAGAGGGAGAGAAAGTTTACAGAGCTTGCCTAAAACATTAAAGTCAGCGAATGGAATATCTGGGATTGCAGTCCATTTATTCTTATTCTTAGGATCTATCCTCTTTTTTTTTTTTTTTTTTTTTTTTTGAGACGGAGTCTCGCTCTGTCACCCAGGCTGGAGTGCAGTGGCCGGATCTCAGCTCACTGCAAGCTCCGCCTCCCGGGTTTACGCCGTTCTCCTGCCTCAGCCTCCCGAGTAGCTGGGACTACAGGCGCCCGCCACCTCGCCCGGCTAGTTTTTTTTGTATTTTTTAGTAGAGACGGGGTTTCACCGTGTTAGCCAGGATCGTCTCTCGATCTCCTGGCCTCGTGATCCGCCCATCTCGGCCTCCCAAAGTGCTGGGATTACAGGCTTGAGCCACCGCGCCCAGCCAGGATCTATCCTCTTAAATAAAAGTAGGCCTTCCCGTCACTGCCTTTGTTCTTCCATTTTTCTTCTGGTATTCACTATATTTATGCTTATACCAAGACACAGGAATGTGAAAGATAGAAGAAAACAATGTCACTGAATAAAACATATTTTGTTATCTTTTTCCTATGGAGAAAAAGAAAACATTCAGTGGATCTGTTTTTCTTTTATGTAAAGAACAAAATCCACAAAACATTGATTATATTTTTAAAATTAATAAAGTTTTATTTTTGTATCATGAGTAGAAAACTGAATAGGAATACAACAAAGAAAAGCAGCATGAAGAAAAAACATGAAGAGAATTAGAAAAATAAAAGCAGAAAAACCAATTGAGAGAGAGAAAAAACCAGACATAAGAGGAAATCTGGAAAATAAAATTGATTAAGTGGGCTATGTATCACTGCCCATGGTGGCAGTGTTGATTGGTTTCCCACTTAGACCAACCCCTGTGTTCCCTGCTCTCATGGCTCATCCCCTAGGATAGAGATAAAAATTGCCAGATACTAACCTTTGTAGATACCCTGGCAGTTAGGGCATGGGCATATGCCCCAATATTGGCTGGAAAGTCAAGACATACAGAGATATCTGAGATAAACTCAGTCTTCCTGCTTGGCAGCAATGATGTGGAAGATTGAACCTAGCATTTTGGCAGTCATCTTGCGTGACTGTTCAAGTCTAAGGATGAAACAATCTGAAAAGAACTATGAAAAAGCCTCATGACACTCTGTAGCCACTAAATTAACCAACCTTATAGTTATCCAACCTTTGGTTTCTTGCATATATGTATACACACACACACACACACACACACATATATACACACACACACACATATTCATTGCTTTAGCCTTTTTTTTTTTTTTTTTTTTTTGAGATAGAGCCTTGCTCTCTCACCCAGGCTGGAGTGCAGTGGTTTGATCTCCACTCACTGCAACCTCCTCCTCCTGGGTTCAAGTAATTCTCCTGCCTCAGCCTCTCAAATAGCTGGGATTACAGGTACCCACCACCATGCCCAGCTAACTTTTATATTTTTAGTAGAGGCGGGGTTTCACCATATTGGCCAGGCTGGTCTCGAACTCCTGACCTCAGGTGATCCCCCCACCTCGGCCTCCCAAACTGCTGGAATTACAGGCATGAGCCTCCACACCCAGCCTGCTTTAACCTCTTTTAATTAAGTATTCTGTTAGTTGCAATGGAACAACTCATTTTCCCTGTTTTTGTTTGTTTGTTTGTTTTGTTTTGTTTTCATTTTTTTTATTTTTATTTTTTGAGATGCAGTATTGCTCTGTCACTCAGGCTGGAGTACAGTGGCACGATCTGGATTCACTGCAGCCTCCACCTCCCAGGTCCAAGCGATCCTCCCACCTCAGCCTCTTGGGTAGCTGGAACTACAGGTGTGCACTACCACGCCCAACTAATTTTTTTGTATTTCTTGTAGAGACAGGGTTTTGCCATGTCACCTAGGCTGGTCTTGAACTCCTGGGCTCAAATGATTCGCCCACCTCAACCTCCCAAAGTGCTGAGATTACAGGCATGAGCCACCACACCCAGATGGAAAGAAATTTTAATGAATACACATATTCACAGCAAATCTACAAGGTAGATATCATCATCACATTTTATATTTAAGAAAATTCAGGCTCAGCAAGGTTAAATTTCCAAAGGTATACAATTAGTAAATGGCTAAATATGGCTATGAGCCTCTAACTCAATATCTGCAGAATTTATGTTCATCTTATACCGGGCTGTCATATTAAAAGCAACAAAGACATTGAGAGACAGAGAAATGGAAAGAGGCTCAATGGATTTGAAATGAGGATAGTTCAAGATGATATGGTTAGGTAGTATGCTTCAGAACCTTAACAGTTATTATTAAATATTGTTTAGCCATTATTCAAAGCTCTGTACATTAATAATTTTCTAATGCTTACTTAAAATAATGCAACAAGTGCAGTTTAGCAGCAGACATTATTCTCTGAGCTTCCTGTTAGTTAGAGGAGTATTACCCAGTCTATACAAAATCAGATGAAGGGAAAGGCCAGAACTTTCTGTAGCAAGTTCTCCACCACTGCTGTTAAAATATTTTCAATAATGTCTTTGACTTCAGCAGCACTTATAATGTCTAAAATGCTTTCACCTAAATTACCTGTCTTAATGATCACTGAATAATAAGAGTGAAAAAAAATAAGGCACCAAGAGGTTAAACCCCAGGGCTGTGTAGCAAAGTCAGTGCATACAGGGACTCCCAGTGGCCTTTCCATGTGGCAAGTATTTTAGAGTTGTACCAAATGTCATGTCCAAAATGGAAAATGTTTTGAATCATAATAATCAATTGAATAAAGGATGGCAAAAAGGAGGAGGAGGAAAAGAAAGAAGTCCAAGACTGATGAAATATAAAAGACAATAAAGAGGAAATAGGCATCAGGTAGTCATTGGCACAGAAATGTGGTCGAAGTTGGTGGTAGGGAAAGGCACTCTAGACAGATCGTTAAGGTCAGGAGGAGTTGATGAGAGACAAATCTGGATAGGCTTGGAAGCATATTTCCTTTCCTCTTTTGGTAGTTTAGCCAAGACCTGGTTCAGCTGCCATCTATAAAGAGATGAGGCTTGGGATGATGTCAGCATCCCTGGCAGGCAAGGTTGTTCCCAGAGCTTTTGGTGGGCAGACCTTGGCCCTTGGTATACATATTGCTTTGTGCTATTTCTGGACATCCCTTGATATCTTTCTTGTTGCTTAGAGAAACTAGATGTTCCCAAGTCCTACTTAGGTAATCTATAAATAGGCAACACAGTGTTTGAGGTGGACTCATTCTCACTGGTGAAAGTGCTCCCCCCATGGTATGTTCAGCTTTCTGTCAAGCCTGCTGATCACAGCAAGCGCCTCTCTGCTAGCACCTTGTCCATGGTACATGCAATATATCTAACCCCAGTCTATACTATGGAACAGAAGGGGTTGTTCCATAGCATAGAGGGGGTTGCATGCACTCTGCTACTTCCCTGCTTGTAAGTTTTGGCCCAATAAACCCTATGGTATCCCTGCAACATGTGATCCTAGTGTGCATGTCTGTGATCCCCTTGCATGATAGAAATAGTGACAAATAATAGATGACACCCTTAATATAACATGACAGAAAAACAGAAAAATCTGAAAGCTAGCAAAATGGTCCACATGAGCCTATTGCCTACACTGACAAGTGAAGATTGATAATTGAGAGAAAGTTGACAGAGGATATTGTATTAGTCCATTTTCATGCTGCTGATAAAGACATACCTGATACTGGGCAATTTACAAAAGAGAGAGGTTTAATGGACTTACCGTTTCACAGGGCTGGAGAGGCTTCACAATCATGGCAAGAAGGCAAGGAGGAGCAAGTCACATCTTATGTGGATGGCAGCGGGCAAAGAGAGAGAGAGCTTGTGCAGGGAAACTCTGCCTTATAAAGTCATCAGATCTGATGAGACTTATTCACTGTTACAAGAACAGAATGGGAAAGACCTGCCCCCATAATTTAATTGCCTCCCACCAGGTCTCTCTCACAACATGTGGGAATTCAAGATGATATTTAGGTGGGGACACAGCCAAACCATATCAGATATATGTGTATATATATACACACACACACACATATACACACACATATACATATACATATACACACATATATACACACACACATATGTGTGTGTGTGTATATATATATATCTGATACTGGGAATAGAAACGTTTAGGGGGTTGCATGCACTCTGCATGCATATGTGTATATATATATAGATCTATCTATCTATTTATATCTGTGTGTGTGTGTGTATATATATCTTATATAACTTTAAAAAACCAATCCATCACATGTAACTTCAATTATGTAGTCTATGGTAAAATTAATGTCTCTCTATTTTTATCATAAATTTGAGGAGCTTTACCCTGGTCATTGATAACCCCCATGAATGAAGAAAAGAAATATTACTTTAATAGATATCTCACTATTTCTGTGATCTACAAAAATTCACATGTCAAATTTTTTGTCATCTTTTTGAATACAAGTTTGTTGACAATCTCTAAAGCCCTAATCAGGCCTGTCCTGGTGCAAGAGTGAGATTCTGCTTAAATAAATTAAGATTAGAGTAACTCTTTCTTTCTTTCTTCAGTGACACAGTCACTGTCCTCAGGAGGCACATACCCTGGTAGAGAAGACAGACATTAAAAATCAAAACCATCTCTAAAGGCCAGAAGTACAAACCATTACCACAAAATTATGCCAAGAGAACATTTCCTTAATTTGGAACTCAGAGAATGGTGCAGGGTGGTATTTTATTTTCCTCATAGTTTATTCGACATCACAAAATCCACCTTAGATGTGTATTGAGGAGTCTTTTCTTGTTAATTTACTTAATCTTCTTCCTGGGTCTTTAAGCTCTTCGATCTCCCTCAGGATCTTGGATTGTAGTCAATTATTTCTATACTTTTCCCCTCTAGTTGATCTTTGGGAAGAGTAGGTGGATCTTTGGGAAGAGTAGGTCCTTCAAGTCTCTCAGGAGGATATATCTGAAAGAAAAAAATTCTTTCCAATGTGAACTGCCTCTTGTTGCATAACTCTCTTATATCTGTTAACACAATCTTTGTCTTTTTGCTTTTGTATCAGAGGAAGGAATTTATGGTAGGAGAGGAGATCACTTACCCAATATAAGCAAATATTTCATTACAAATGAAATAAATGTCATGAGGGCAAATACTGCAGAGACCTGACCTAATGTAGTGGATACTGTAGTGTGGTATCCAGTTACTCTTTCAGGATGGAAGCCCTGGTTCTCCCAGTGCTGAGAATGCTGCTTCATTTGAAGTTGCTATGAGTGCTTTGCTACTTCTCCACAGGGGGAGCAAGAGAGGAATATGATTGGCATTGAGGCAACTCACTTAAGACCGTCTTGCTACTCTTTGACCCAATTTTGATAAATAGTGAAACAGTCACAGCCTGAGAAGGACACAGACCCCACAAGGATGAGTATATGTGTCACAATAGATGCCTCACCATGAGATAGCCTGGGGTGAGGGAATGTCAAATAAATTGTAGAGGAGGGAGACAATGAATATCAAATGCAATCCTGAGACCTGCTGCAGCAGTAGGGACTGTAGTTTGTCACTCTTATCAATTTACTCCAGGAAAAGAGGCCCAACAGAACCTGTATATTAACAAGTGGATAAGATTGACCCAAGAAGTGGTCTGCAGTGAATGCTTCAGTGAGCTGCATTCTTACAGCTCAGTGTTTCCTTTTGCCCAATTCTGCTTCGTTACCTTCTCTTATTGTTGGTGAATAAGAATAAACCAAGGCGCTAGAGAAGAAGGGACTAGAATAGTTCAGTCTAAGGCAATGGTTCTGAATAGAAGTAATCCTCTCATTCCCCCATGGGGACATTTGGCAGTTTTTGGTTGTTAAAACTGATTGCTATTGGCATTTAGTTGAGTGGAGGCCAGTATTGCTGCTAAACATCTTATGATGCACCGAACAGCCATCCACAAAAAAGAACTACAGGCCAAAATATCAATAATGCTGAAGTCAAGAAAACTTGGCCTAAGGGAATGATTTATGGAGAGGGCTCTGAAGTGGGAAGGAGCCTGGAACATTTGAGGAATTAGAAGCAGCCAAGTGTATCTGGAATAGAGTATTCCATGAGAATGGAGGGCTGGAAAAAAAAGGTGCAAACTAGGTAGTGTAAAAGGAAGTTGATTTTTATGTTACTGGAAAGCTGTTGAAAGTTTCTACTCTAGTAAGCAATATAATCAGATTTATGTTTTTAAGAAATAACTGGTAATGAGTGATGGACTAGAGAGAGGAGAAGAGAGTGTGAAAATATCATGTGAAACATGGTGGTTTGGTTAGCCTGATGGCAGGGGAGATGGAGAAAAGCAAAAGGATTTGAATGATTTATGAGGAACAAGTAACAAACTTAATTATAGATTGGCGAGGTAGCATGTTATCACATTTAAGTGAACAGGCTCTGGAGCCAGAGAACATGGGTTCAAATTCCAACTTTGCCATTTACTAGTTCTTCAACTTTGAACAGTTATATTTGTTGTCTTCGTGTCCTGGATTTTGACCTGTTGCTATGACTATGACATGAGTTAATTTTTGTAAAGTGCTTAGGAGTACCTAGAGCATGGTTTGTGCTATATAAGTCTCTCAAATTAATCAAATAAATCAGGATGAGAGATGAGACTCTTGTTTTTGTTTTTTTCTTGGGGCCCAGAGGGATGAGCAGGGTCATAAGAGAGGCCTCTGTTACAGAAACATTAGGAAAATTTAGTTGTTAACATGGTCAAAGCTGCTGAGATGTCAAGAAAGATGAGAACAGAATTAGACAATAGTTTTTATAAGTAAATCTTGACTATATTCTTAAAAATTGAGGTCTATACTAACAAATTGAGTTACTTTACTATAAACCAGGAACTACTAGTAAATATCGCTCTCTAACCTTATGTTGCAGTGACTAAGATGTTCTAGGCTTGATTTGTCTTCTTCCCAAGAGGTAATTAAGTGGTGAGCTAATATTAATTCAATTATCTTTTGCCACTTTGTGACATTAATTATTACTTGTCTGTGTCATCAAACAATCTAAAGAAATTCTACCAATAACATTTTAAGAATTCTATGAATCTGAAGACAGTTTTAAGTCTCTATGTTAATTATCTTTTTCTTACTAATAAACAATTGTTTTAATTTTTCCTTTCCTTCAGATGTATAACCACCTTATGTCACAGGATCCTTGGGGTGTTGCTTTTCCAGCCAGAAGCCTCTGTGGCCAGTGGTATCTTTGCCCAAGTTTTGCTCAGGCCCACTGGGCTTATTCTGCTTACTTGGCCTGGTAGGCTGCACTTGGCTTTTGCTACTGACCTGGATCCCATGTCTTCCAAGGATGAGGCACAGAGTAATGAGGGGTGTCTGAGAGAGCAAGAGCAGGGTCCAACCACTGCACATAGCCAGACATGCCAGCTGCTATGGCTGGACCGGCAGCTCCAGGAACTGGCTTCATGCAAGCATGCAGGTGGATCTGATGCTTTGCAAGCAGCTTCCACTATGGGCACCCATGTCTGGACAAGGGGAATGTGGAGGCACCTGGAAGCTTGGAGATGCCAAAAACTGCAAAGCCCCAAATAGAATATCAAAACCCTGGCTTGGGAAGCCCCTATGTCTGGGCTTCTGGAAGAGCCATAGCTCTTCTCTCCTTCTAGTCACCCGCAATGTAGCGAGCAAAGGGGGTGTATTTCAGCCCTGTTTGTATTATAGCTCTTTTAGTCCCCCCATTCAGCAGGTCCCAAGTTCTTGTCCCACTTCCAAGAAGAATGAGGTATGCAGACAACTGGAGGGTGAGCAAGGTGAAGAGGTGCTTTATTGAGCAACAATACAGCTCTCTGGAGACCCAAAGTGGGTAGTTCCTTTCTGCAGGCAGGTTGTCTCAACAAGAGCATCCCTCAGTGGAGAGGAGACATGGAATGGGTAGTGCCTATCTGCAGGCAGGTTGTCCCAACATCTCTGTGAGTCTGGCTGGGGCTGGAGTTTTTGTGGGCTTCAGAAGGGAAGAAGTACATGGTGATTGGTCCATGGGCAACCATGGGTGGGCCTGTAAAAAGCAACATAAATTCTCACTCTGGGCAGTGGACTCCACCCAGAACTGGCAGCCCCAGCCGCTATCCTTCAGGCTGTCCCTGGATTAAAAGAAGGGTTTCACCAAGGACCCACTCCTTTCCACTCAGAAACCTGTCTGCCTCCTGCTGCTAATCAACATGTAGTCTCCAGAACTTCAGCTGTCCATGCTGAGGGGCACTGCAGGCCCACACCCAGCCACCCTCGGAGCCCCCTTGGCCTCCCTCCCATGCTCATTGGTGCCCAAAGTTCAGAAGGGGTTGAGGCGGCAGGGAACTAGAATGTCAGTGCCATGCTGAGCACATGCACACCTGGCCAGGTCAAGATAGCACCCGGGCTCAGCCACAACTTTGCTCTGAAATCAGAGTGGGCAGGTGCCAGGAGCAGGGAGAGGCCAGGGAGCAGGAACAGGCACTTCCGAACCTGAGGGAAAGGGGGACTTTCTGATCCCTCAAGAGTGCAGGGATGCCAGGGTCCGCAGCCTGGGAGGGTGGGGCTCCTGCACTTCCAACTCAGAAAGGGGCAGGGCTCCCTCCTGTTCCCAGCTCCTGCATGTTTCCAGCTCCAGTCAGCTCCATGGAGTGTGCAGCCCCATCCATACCTTCCCAGCTGCAGCTGGCATCTTCACAGTGGCCACTCCACAGGGTCTGCAGTGGCCATCACTTATACTCTGCAAAACCAGAGTATAATTGTAACCAGTGTATAATAATTAAGTTATACTTATATATAAGATATACTTATATATTATAGTTCTGTTTTAGTCCATTTTCACACTGCTCTAAGGAACTGCCTGAGACTGGGTAATGTATAAAGTAAAAAGGTTTAATTGACTCACGGTTCTGCATGGCTGGGGGGGCCTCAGGAAACTCACAATCATGGCAGAAGGGGAAATAGGCATGTCTTACATGGTGGCAGGTGAGAGATAGTGTGTGAAAGAGAAACTGTCAAACAATTCTAATACCATCAGATCTGGGAGGTACATCGTGGGGAAAACTGCCCCCATGATCCAATCACCATGAACCAGGCCCTTTCCTTGATTTATAGGGATTATGGGGATTACAGTTCCAGATGAGATTTGGGTGGGGACACAAAGCCAATTCATATCAACTTCTAATATATTTTTTGAAGTATAATTATATTAAGTTATACACATATTATGTATAAGTTATATATAACATATACATGATACAAAAATATTAAGTTATACATGTATTATGAATAAGTTATATATAACATATCATATGTGATACAAAAGTATTTATTGCATTATTTTAACACGGTACGTTTTAAAAAATTGTGAATCTTTCACCTGGGTGCTTGGAAGCAAATCTAAATGTGCAAAGGTGTCTATCTACGGAGACATAAAACAAAGATAAATTCGAGGAGCAATTATCAAAAATTATAATGCTAAGAACTACTTAAGTAGCCTAATTTCACTTGAAATTTCTTAGCACAAAGAGTTAATAATCCTTATGATTTCCAACTGTTTATTTGGAACATGGTTTTTCAAAGCAAGGTAAAAGATTTATAGGAGCATTGTCTCTAGCTATTTCTTTACTTCAACAAACGCATTTGGTTGATTGCATGAACCATGGAAGTTTTTGTTTGTTTGTTTGTTTTGTTTGTTTGTTTTTAAAGAAAGCCATCAAGGGCTTGGAAAGCTTGTTTTATGTACCACAGCCCTAGAATAGAAAGAAAGAAAGCCCAGTGATAAATTTGAAGTGTTAATTGGGTAGAGAAAAACAGAAATTGTTTTGCTCGTATCAGGAATATAATTCTGGAATTTTGTAAATTTGCACTAGTGAGAAAAAGAAAATCACTTTTAATATCCCCTGAGTCTAAAGAGGTTCATCATAGCACAGGCTACTCATATGTTGATTTTGCATAGATTTTATAGCTTAACAAATGTTTTCATAAATATTATCTTAGTTCTCAAAAGAAACCAATGTTGCACATACAAGTCATTATAGCTACTTTACAGATGTAGTAACCAAGAATCACATGTGAAAGTCACATAGTTTAGTACATATTTGAATTCATTTTAATTTTAGTCCCTTGACTCCAGGGCCAGAGTTACTTCACTCCATTCTGATTCTCATTGTTTGTGTTTTCTTCATTTGATTCAAAAAGCTTGAACCTTCTAAATGAAGCCCAGTGACCCGATTAGGTCACCACCACCAATTCTCCTTATGTTTTTGGAAACATCTCAGAACTAAATGTACTAATCCAAGGCCAGTTTAAATTCATGTCCTTGTGATTCTATTTTCAGATAATTTTTGTTTTCCCAAGTGGCAAAGATACTGTTTACATTTTAATTCATCTTCCAGAAAGAGATATCTACATTGTATATGGGCAACATTTAGCCTGTGATGCAGTACATGAGACATGGTGGCAAAATGTTTCCTTACCAATTGCATGGATTGAAAAACCTATGTCTCAGTCGTGGGCAGGTGACAGACTTGCCACTTATACACAAAAGTCCCGGGAGTGAGATAATGATTATGCAAGACTAAAGTGACTCTTATTTTTAGGGTCATTTGAAAACCTGCCTACAGAGGACAGGGCCGTATCTCCTTTAACATTGCATATCTAAGCTAATACAGTGCCTGGGACAAAATGCATGCTTAGTAAATTCTTGTTGAACAATTGAATAAATGGTTTTAATCAGTCTCAGCAGGCCTCCAGCACTCATAAAAGACTACATAGCCTTTAACATCCAATTCAGCAATCATTCATTCAGCCAGTCAACAAATATGTAATGAGTACCTTTATGTTCCATACTGATACAGGAAGGCTGGGCTCCTGGCCAAATCCCACCCTTAAGCCTGGAACTGTGGTCCTATGTGAAAATAGCTGATCCTCCTTTTCTGCCCAAATGTTGCTTTTTTGGCCTACCATGCCCCGATCCTGTGCCCATAAAAAGACTTCGATTTACATCCATGACTGCATGCATCAGCCACTTGTGTTGCTCTGCCAGCTGAAGTTTTTTTATGGGCACAGGATGGATGAAAAAGGATTGTTCCCTTGAACTTGACCCCTTCATGGGCAGGAACTGGAGTAGCTCATTTCACTCAGCCTGCCGCTGGCCACACCTCACAAGAGGGATTGTGCAAACAAGAGAGTGCAAGAACCAGAGGGAAGGAATGCTGAAAGTGGCTGGTCACTCTTCTCTGGTGGAAGCAGGGTCTATGTGAGCCCTGCCGCAGCATCCAAGCCCCTACCCTCTGGGAACCTGGGTTCTTCTCTGGCATCCAAGAAGAATCGGGTCACACGAACGGATTGAAGGGTAGTGTATGTGAAGGATTTTACTGGGCAATGGATGTGACTCTCAGCCGAATGGGGAGTCGGAAAGGCGTTGGTGTGGGAAACAGGTAACCTTTCCCTGAAACTGCACCATCTGAAGTTAGCCATGTCTATCCATAGTCTCCGATGCCCAGCTGCTTATTTCCCCAATGTTCACCAGCTTGTATCCTCGATGTTAAGCAGCTTGCATCCCCAACCACTTGCATCAGCCACTTATGTGGCTCTGTCAGCTGCAGTCTTTTTATGGGGACAGGACAGGGGTGGCAGTCCAAAAGAGCAGCGTTTGGGTGGAAAAACAATGTCAACTGTTTCACTTAGGGTCGTAGTTCCAGGCTGAAGGGTAGGATTTAGCCAGAAGCCCAGCCATTCTGTATTAATAGTACTTTAGGTGCTGGAATAAATACATGAAAAATAACTCATTGAATTTATATTGTAGTGGCAAGAGGCAGAAATGAATAAGACAAAAATAAAATATTTAAAATATTAGATGATGAAACAAGATAAGGACAAAATAAGTCAAAAGATGGAGATAAAAGGGTTGGTTTACAAGTGATGGGCAGAGTAGCCAAGAACATCTTTAATTTGTGAAAACTATTATTATCTTCATTTCATATTTTTAACTACCAAACAGGGTATCTTAAAATTCACATATATTTCTATTCCATTTTATAGGCTTATAATTGAATGCTGATTTTTAATAGTACCATATACATACAGAAATGTCATAGGATTTGTCATCTACGAACTTCCATTTCAAGGGCTACCCTCTAACAACAGTGAAGGATTTGTAGGACACACATGATACACATTAGACAGACTCTTGATGTTGGGATGGTGTTCAGATTAAAGCTTCAGAAGCTCACAGACCCAAAGAGACAAACCAAACCCTCTGAAAATAAATAAAAGTGGTTTACAGACTTTACAGAAAGTGTTTCAAACATAGAAAATCAAGTCATATAAATGTATCAGATAAAATTTATTTTCTAATTGAAAATCTTGAGCTTCCAAACAACTGCAAAAATAAAATAAAATGAGGTTTTACCTAGTAGTTATTTAGAGCATAGCAATGATTTGGCTGAATATTTCTACAACACCAGCAATCAAACTGTGTGAATCTACTTGTTGAATCATTGTAATCAGCAAAAATTGGTTTTGTAAGGCAAGTTTAGAAAATAGGACTTGAAAGAGAAACACAATACAGAAAGAACTATATGAAAATATCAATTAGAATAATCAATAAAACAATACTTGTGAGAAGTAGATTTTAAGATATAATATAGCCAGGATCAAAAGGGAGGAAAAACAGATGCCTTTTTTCTTTAAGCATTTCTTACTTTCATTTTTTGGTAGGCAAGCAGAGTCGAAGACATTTACTTTACAAATTGGCGAGACAAAGGTTCTTCAAAGTTCTCAACACCTTTATTTATTGACTTAAAAGATTTAAGTGTTTATCTCTCTGTACAAACATTTACTGAATCTTTTCATATACATTAGGTTGAATCATATGAAATAGCTGATATGCAAAAAAGACTATTTTATACAGGCCTATCCCATACTTTTATAACATGAACATTATAGATTTTTTTAAAAGAACGTTGTGAAAAATGAATATAATGGGCAGTTGTTTGTGCATTCCAATGAATAGTCTTTCGAACTGTATAGGTTCCTTTAGAGTTCAGTGTACTGGACTACAAAGCTTCAAACACAGTATAGGGTAACAAAAACAAATAGTCCAGGTAAGTGAAGTCAAGTGAACTTCCTGGGTTTTTACTCATCCTTTTTTATGTCTACACATCCTTTGCTTCACATATATTGCCTATTGAAAAACACTTCACATATATTGCCTATTGAAAAACGTCTTTGCTAATTAAAGAATCCTTCCTAGGTTAGACACATCTGCACTTTCCTCTCTACCCTCACATTTTGTTTTCAGAGAAGGGGGAAAGATCGTGTTCTGCCCGTTACAGCTTTCACCTTTATATCACACTTTTGAAAATAACTTAGATTTGGCCGGGCACGATGGCTCATGTCTGTAATCCTAGCACTTTGGGAGGCTGAGGAGGGTGGATCACGAGGTCAGGAGATCGAGACCATCCTGGCTAACACGGTGAAACCCCGTCTCTACTAAAAATACAAAAAATTAAGGCCGGGCGCGGTGGCTCAAGCCTGTAATCCCAGCACTTTGGGAGGCCGAGGCGGGCGGATCACAAGGTCAGGAGATCGAGACCACAGTGAAACCCCGTCTCTACTAAAAATACAAAAAATTAGCCGGGCGCGGTGGCGGGCGCCTGTAGTCCCAGCTACTCAGGAGGCTGAGGCAGGAGAATGGCGGGAACCCGGGAGGCGGAGCTTGCAGTGAGCCGAGATCGTGCCACTGCACTCCAGCCTGGGCAACAGCGTGAGACTCCGTCTCAAAAAAAAAAAAAAAAAAAAAAAAAAAAAAAAAAAAAAAAAAAAAAATTAGCCGGGCGTGGTGGCAAGCACCTGCCGTCCCAGCTACTCAGGAGGCTGAGGCAGGAGAATGGCGTGAATCCGGGAGGAGGAGCTTGCAGTGAGCTGAGATTGCAACACTGCACTCCAGCCTGGGCCACACAGCGAGTTTCTCTCTCTCAAAAAAAAAAAAAAAAAAAAAAGAAAGAAAATAATTTAGAGTTTAATTTTGAACAATTTGTTTAATCATTTTGAAGAATTAAAAGTCTTGTAAAAGAATCCAGAACTTGGACCGGCACAGTGGCTTCACACCTGTAATCCCAGCACTTTGGGAAGCTGAGGCGGGTGGATTGCTTGAGCACAGGAGTTTGAGATCAGCCTGGGCAACATAACAAAACTCCATCATTATAAAAAATCTAAAAAAACCCACGAAAGTTGTGCATCGTGGCATGTGCCTGTGGTCCCAGCTGCTTTGGAGGCTGAGGTGGGAGGACTGCTTGAGTCTGGGAGGTAGAAGATGTAGTGAGCTGTGATCACACCACTGCACTCCAGCCTGGGAAACAGAGCCAGACCCTGCCTCAATTAAAAAAAAAAAAAAAAGAATTCAGAATTAAAATTTTAAAGTTCCGTCTTCACTATTCTGTTCATGGTTATTATTTACTTAATTGTTTCCCTTCTAATTCAGGCTACTTAATAAACTCACTTTGATTAGCATTCATGGTCATAATATATAAAATATACAAAAAATTTCAAATGTATAGGGAAAATTTTGATCATATTGTTTTAACAAAGAATGCATACAAATATTATTCTAGGCCAAATATTATTCTAAGCACTTGGGTTATATGTCTAAACAAAGCCGAAGTTTCCTATGGGATTTCCAGGCCCTCATGGAATGTACATTTCAGCAGGTAATATTTTCAAATAGATTTTAGTAATCCAAATATTTAATGCCAGATGATATTTTCGTTTATTGTACTGGAGACCTGCTTGATAACAATTTTTAAAATACAGCAAAAGAGAAAAATCACCTTGCAAAAAGTCAGGTTTTACTAAAAATACCATGCAAGATATGATGGCAAGATAAAGGAAAATCTACTAAATATCAAAAATCATGTCAATAGGGTTTCAACACAATAAACTAGGTTTATGGAGCAACAAGTATAAAAAAGAAAAAGTATTCTTTAGTGTAGAGGCTCTTCCCAAAAGGCACAAAGAGTATTACAGATTTGGTAGAGATATGAAACAAGCAGGAATTAAATATTACCTTTAAAAATCACTGGACAATTCTAAGAATAACAATGAAGTAGCAAGGGAACCTTTAAAATACAATTTATCAGGGATTAGAAACATTCAAAATGCTTATTTTATTATGTCGCAATGATTAAAACTAAGGCATTCAATCTGAGGGGAGCAAAATTAGAAAGAATAAATTTTTTAAGAAAAGAAAACTTTCCTTAAACTCACATTGTGTCACTAATAATTACATAGCATTTAACAAATAATAATTGGTAAAAACATATAGTAAATGCCATAACGTTGTGCCAATTTAATTTCTAAACATGGCTGATTAAATAAGAGGGAAATGACCACTTTTGTCAAATGTGTCCTTTGATAGTAATGTGATATAAAATTTAGGAGTTCACCAGAGAAACAGCCCTATCTCTCTACTGGAAGATCCCTTTCCTGGAAGATCTCATCCTAAATGTCTGAAAATCTAACTGCTCTGAAGACCCATAGCACTAGGTAAAACCCACTGGTTAAAAACAGAGAAAGAAAGAAAGAAAGGGCATACAGCATCCTTTAAGTAACTTTTCTGAGACTTGCCCTGCAGCCCCAAAATCTCCCTCTGCTTCAATACTATCAATACTATCCAAATATATCTAACACAGACACTCCTTTGATAAACCTATGGTAAGTTGGAAATATCATAAGTTGAAAATGCATTTATTTTATTTTCATTTTTATATATTTCTGAGATAGGATCTCACTCTTTCACCCAGACTGGAGTGCAGTGGTGTCATCTTGCCTCACTGCAGCCTCTGCCTCCCTTGCTCAATCGATCCTCCTGCCTCAGCCTCCCGAGTAGCTGTGACTACAGGTGTGTGCCACTGCACCTGGCTAATTTTTGTAGAGACTGGGTTTCATCATGCTGCACAGGCTGGTCTCAATCCCCTAGGCTCAAGTCATCCTCCTGCCTTGGCCCCGCAAAGTGCTGGGATTATAGGCGTGAGCCACCACATCCTGCTGAAAATGCATTTAATACATCTAACCTATTAAACATCATAGCTTAGCCTAGCCTGCTTCAAAGGTGCTCACAACACTTACATTAGCCTATAGTTGGACAAAATCATCCAACACAAGGGCTATTTTATTATGAAGTGTTTAATATCTCATGTAATTTATTGAATACCATACTGAAAATGAAATACAGAATGGGTGTGTGGGTATCCGTAGTATAGTTTCCACTAACTGTGCATTCCTTTTGCACTATTGTAAAGTTCAAAAATCATAAGTTGAACAATTTTTAAGTCGGGACCATCTGTACTTGACCAGCAGTATTGCAAACTGTGAAGCACATGTTTTCATGTTTTACTGTTTTCAGATTAAAGAGAACTGTAGGGATGGTGGTATTTATCTCCTACAATTCCAGCTTGTACCAAATGATTGTCTTATTTTATTTGCAGGTTATTAATCTGCCCTTTTTTTCAACTCAGAGCATTTTGTACTTAAAGTAAATATTATAGGGCCTATAACTTTTCATTCTTGAGGGAATTTTTTAAAAATGTTTCATTTCATTGCCTCAATATCTTTTAAATCTTCAAACATCACTCACAATGCTTGCAGTTCATATTCTGAATAGGATTTTTTTAAAAGCAAAACTTAGAGCCTGCCATATTTATTTGGTATTTTTTCAATTACATATTTTAAAATAAAATTTAAATTTCAAATGTGGAATGATTGGAACTTATTGTCAAATGGAATTTATTTACCTCTGAAACCATTTCTTTTCTTTCTAAAAAAAGTTTGTATGTTTATTAAATTTATATATGGAGTCCCCCTCTGTTGCCCAGATGGGAGTACAGTGGCACTATCATAGCTCACTACAGTCTTGAACTCCTGAATTCAAGGGATCCTTTACTTTAGCCTCCTGAGGGTCTGGGATTACAGGCACATGACACTTTACTCAGCTATTTATTTATTTATTGAGAAGAGGTGTCTCTATATCGCCAAGGCTGGTCTTGAACTTCTGGCCTCAAGTGATCCTCCTGTCTCAGCCTCACGAGTCACTGGTATTACAGGCATGAGCCACTATGCCCACCCCACTTCTTTAGCATCAGTTTATTTTAAAAATAAGAATTCAAATATAAAAATTATGTTGCACAAAGGTTAATTCAACTCTATCTTTTAAAAAGTTCCCTTGGAAATTAGCGAAAAGGAAAGTCATAGCTTCTAATTTATCTATTAGTCAATTGCAGTATATTTTCTAGTGAACACATATTTCAATCTCAGATCATGATGAACAGACAGAGAATTATGAATGAATTAATGAAAAGAATGCACTAAAGAAAAAGTTGTACTTATTGAACACTGAATTTTATACGAAAACTTCAGCCAGGATGGTACCCAGATTGCTTTTAACATATTAGAGGACATTTGGCTCTGTTAGAAGTGATGTATCCTCTGGTGGTGTTAGAACTACATCCAATAATGACTTGTTTGTTATGGTTCAAAAGAAACAGTAGAGTGCTTTTGATTGTGCTTTCGTAAATTTATTTTGGGTTTACTTCTAGTAGCACTGCCTTAAATTTTATTTAGATCATCACAGACCTTATATATCTTAAATTAAATTATTTTACTTCTAAATATCACCCATGCCTTTTTACTCTGTAAGGTGTTACTAAAACTGCAAACTAGTCACTTAGGAGTAGGATGACTTCATTTAATTCTATTGAGATCCATGCTTTCTAAACTCCTTTTACATTTTTTTTTCCCTCAAATTTTGTTGGTTTATGTTTACAAAGAATTCCTCTCGATTCTCATTTCTAAAACTAATAAAGCTAATTCACAAACACTAGAAATACTTGGGTGACTGATGGAGTTTAATTATACCAAAGGAGCAAAAAAAAACCACCTGAAGCAACAGTGGTTAATAACTGGTGAAGAACAGTGCTAGCTGGAGCAGGCAGAGTCTGGGACTTGCTGATTCAGCCGTGTGAGGAACAGCAGGCATGCTAAGCAGGGAGAAGGAGCACAGCTGCAAAGAGCAATGGTGCTGACAACGGATGATTTCAGGGTCTGTGCTGTGTAGAGGAAAAGTTGCTGGCGGTCCAGGAAACCCTTGTTCCCACACGGCAGCAATTCCAATCTTCAGGATTATTTCTTGATTAAAATATAAAGCAGTGAAAAGGTAAAAGACATGCAAATTTATTTTTATTTACTGTCTAGTCAATAATAGCTTTTTACCCTGGAGAAAATAAATGTTGACTTTTTTTCTTTGTTTTTAAAGAAAATGGGGAGACAGCACCTTCTACACTGATCACTTTTAGATCCGTATTTTGTGATATTCATCAATGTACCCTCATCAGAGCATCTGCTACTCTGTGGAAAGTTATAAATAGAGTAGTCAATTTCCAGTACAAATATTGCAGGCCATTCTAAGGCGATTTTTTTTTTTTTTTTCAGATGGAGTCTCACTCTGTCGCCCAGGCTGGAGTGCAGTGGTATGATCTCGGCTCACTGCAGCCTCCACCTCCTGGGTTCAAGCAATTCTCCTGTCTCAGCCTCCCAAGAAGCTGGAATAACAGGTGCCTGCCACCATGCCCGGCTAATGTTTGTATTTTTAGTAGAGATAGGGTTTCACCATGTTGGCCAGGCTGGTCTTGAACTCCTGACCACAGGCTATCCACCTGCCTTGGCCTCCCAAAGTGCTGAGATTACAGGCATGAGCCACCTCGCCCGGCCTCTAAGGTGATCTTATCCTATAAACTAATCTCCAGCATTTAACAAAATAGAACAAGACTGGTGTATTAGTTCATTCTCATGTTGCTATAAAGAACTGCATGAGACTGGATAATTTATAAAGAAAAAGGTTTAATTGACTCAGTTCAGTAGGGCTGGGAGGCCTCGGGAAACTTACAATCATGGCGGAAGAGGAAGCAAACATACTTCACATGGCAGCAGGAAGGAGAAAAATGAGAGCTGAGCCAAGGGGGAAGCCCCTTGTAAAACCATCAGATCTCAGGAGAACTTACTCATTATCACAAGAATAGTATGGAGAAACTGCCCTCATGATTCAATTACCTCCCATGAGGTCCCTCTCCCAACACGTGGGGATTACAATTCAGATTACAATTCAAGATGAGATTTGGGTGGGGGCACAGAGCCAGATTATATCAACCGGCAAAGTATGGCCTCCAAAATAAAATTCCTAAACTTTAACCATGTCCCATTATTTCCATTTTCTTATATTTTCATATTCTTATTTAAACATCAACTCAAATGGTTCTTCCTCCTTGTAGTCCTCTCTAAATTCCCAAGTCAGCATTATTGCTATCCCCGAAGTGTTCCTGAAGCTTAGTTTGCATTTCTATTATAATATTTATTTAATTCTGTCTGTATTATATTATGAAAAATCGACTCTTACAAAAGTAACAAATTACTGGTCTTTGTCAATACCTAAGGTCATTTTCACGCTTGTCTAACTCAAGGATGTTTTCTCAGGATCTGATTTTATTTATCACCTTTGCTCTATATCTGTACTCAACAAAGGCGTGTTGGTAATAAATTGTTTTAGCAACCATTATGTGGTAGTAAAATAAAGGATTGATTTCTTTAAAGCCATAATTATTTATTTATAAACAGTTTAGAGGTTAAACTTTACTCAAACAAACAAAAAACTAGGTGACATTCTGGGGTGTGAGGGGCTGAGTCTCTCCTAGGTGCTGGGTAACACCAGGCACTGGCTGCACAAGGCCAGAGAGGTTACATGGCGGCTCTCTAGAAACCCGACCGCACAGAGCTGCTACATTCCCTGTAGAGCATTCACTTCTTCCAAGTCCAGTTTTATATGTGGAACCTCATCACCTGGTTCCTTTTTCAAGGTCCCCCTGGGAAGGCAACCATGATAGGCAGAGGGCCACATTCCTCTGGGAATTCCACAATGTGGAAGCCCTTCTTACCTACCAGCTGTTGATGGGTTTCCTAAGAACCCATGGAAGAGGCCCCAGGTGAGGGGGAGCATACTGATGGACCCAGAGACCTTGGCATACATGTCTTTGATGCCAGCGAGCTGGCATATGGTGATGATGGCCCTGTGGCAGCAGACATCATAACATCTGGGTTGTTTCTTCATCTTGATACGTCTCCTTTTAAATCTTAATGAAATATCATGGAATACTGTATGGTCTTCATATCGTTCTATATAACGCAAATAGTGAATTGCTCTATTCTTTGCTTTTCTGAAAGCATCTTTCCGTTTAGTGGCTTTCCCAACAGCAAAACTTGAAGCTCCTTGTCCATTCCCCACAGCATCCAGGACACCTACCAATCTCTTTCTTCCCTCTTTTGCTGTCCTATTGAAAACATTTCCTGCCTCAAGTATCCTGGCATCATAATTATCATATTTTTCTGTGTTGGGACCAGGGTCGGGGGGCTAAGACGGATGCCTTCCCACAAGTTTCCACTGCATCCTTGCTCTCATTTAATCTTCATCTTCCTCTTCCAGTCCCATTCTTCTCTCTGCTGGGTCATGTTGGCCTCCTCCTTCTGTTCTTCCTTACTTTTTTGGGCAATGCTCTGTACTGCTCCATTTTTAATAAGAGGGACATTCAGACCAGGCCACAGAAACCATAAGGCCTTTCACTAATGATCTGACCCCTGTTCAAATCCTTTCTTCTCTTCTTTTTAGTTCTGTTGCCTCTTCCTTTTCTTGCTCCAGCACCAGTCTCTGCTAAAACACCTTTCCACAGCTCATCTGCAGTGGAATTTCCTAGACAGTCTCCTAAAAAGCACAGCAACTACAACATCGATATCAAATTCCTGAGGAACTGAATTGAAAACTCAAATAAAACTGGTCAGCAAACAATTATCTGCTCTGTTACGAACAAAAGAAAAAAAAAAAAAAGGAAGACTGTGATAAAAGACAGCATTTCCAAATCTTCTCATCAGTGTATAATGTTAGTAAAACCACGAAAGCTGATTGTTCATGTTGGAAGTAAGTCTCTAATCCTTGGAAGCAGTACTGACCCAGAAAGACATTTTTGAAAAGACAGCGAGAGAATAAGAAGAAAGAAGAACTTTTGATATTGTTCCAATTGGTGCAGATATTGACTAAAAGGAAGGTTCTTATTTGTTTTGAAAATGCATTTCTAATGCATATCACCATGAATATTATAGATAATAGTTTTATATTTTGGCAACAATGGTGTCATCTGGAAATGATGGCGCTCCATAGTCAAGTAATCTGTATGTGATTACAACTAAGTGATTTGCAGAAGTACCATCGTGACAGCTATCACATTCCTATGCATCTTATTATTCTTTCTTCAAATGTTTATTGGTTCCCTTGTATCTGAAAACTGAGGGCACAGGGTGCAAACAGACTGATAAATATATATGCTCCTAGGAGAAGTTGCAGATGTAATCAATTTTGCTTCTAGAGATAGAGGAAAGCCTGGGAAAAGTAGGAGCAGCCTAATCTAGTTTCACGAAAGATTACAGTTTAATGAGTAGGTGGAGATGGGTGGAGAATGAGAGATTTTCCAGACAGAAGAATGAGTGCAAAGGACTGAGGAATGTAAACATCGGTAAGGTCAGACCTACTGAATTTGCTGAAGATCAATGGTGGGAATTGCAACTCGGATAAGTATGAAGATGTATCCAAATGTGGAGGGCCTTGTATTTGAAGCTAAGCAATGGGACTTTAACCTGCTGGCTGGTGTATCTCTTTAGTGGGTATAAGAATGAACTAAAGCTTGTTAAAATGCCCAATTCTGAAAAATTCTCATTCAGTAGGTCTAGGATGAGGTTCAGAAAATCATTTTTAGCAAAAATGCTGGGTGACATTTTTTAAGATAGTCTTTGTTCAAAAATTAGCTGGGCGTGGTGGCCGGCGCCTGCAATTCCAGCTACTCAAGAGACTGAGGCAGGAGAATGGCATGAATATGGGAGGCGGAGCTTGCAGTGAGCCGAGATCGCTCCACTGCACTCCAGCCTGGGCGCAAAACAAAAACAAACAAACAAGCAAACAAACACACAAAAAGATAGTCTGTTCGTACCTTAAGGAAACAGCAATTGTGGGATGTTGAGGCATTCTAACCAGAAGCACAACACTCTGCAAGATCATTTGGGGTGAGGAAAAGAAGGAAATTGGAAACACTTGTTTTGATTGGAAAGAACAGTTTTTTTGTAAAACCCACGGTCTGGGATGAAGGAGACCTGGATTCCTGCTTTGCCTCCTTCACTGATGAGTTCTGTTTCTTAAGAGCTGTTGTCAAACTTATTTGGCTTTCATTTGCACCTTCTTTCTAAGTAGATACGTATTAAGGGTAAAGATGCTTTAAAAATATTTATGCTACTCAAATGGAGGCTTTATAAACAATGCAAATGTTACAGGCTGACCAGATCTAGGATGTGACCCAAATTAGAAAATACAAAGTATTAGTGGATGCCATGATTTGTGAGACAGCCACTGGAGTGTCCTTCATAGCAGAGCTTGATGTTTGAAATTTGAATATAGGTTCTCAGACCAAAAGAAGAAAGATATGGTTAGAACTTACCCTTGGTGTTCTCTCAATGACTTACTTACTATTACAAATGAAAAGAGTTAACGTGTACGTAAGAGCTCTTTGCCAGGAACTGTTAAAGCATTTTACATAAATTACCTCGTTTAATTATCCCATAGCCCTGTACATATAAATATATCTTAATTTTTTAGTTGAAAGTACCGGCATGAGAGATGCCAGTACTATCCCAAGGAAGCATTAGTAGTTAGAAACTGGAGCTGGGATTCAAACTGATGCTGTCTGACTCCAAAAGCAGCACTTTTAACAACACCTCGCTAAACTAGATGAGTCTCCCTTAATTTGGACATACACAAAAAATAGATTTGTCATAGATCACAGACAGTCACTTAGATTTTGGTCTAATGTGTAATTCTCAGTTTCAATGATCTCTGCAAAGGTAGTATTAGTAGGTTGTGAGTTATGCAAATTGAAAATATCATCTATCTCTTGTACAAAAATAAAAGCTTTGTCAAATTTATATTCACACATGTTGAAACAATGCATTCAGAGAACAATGCATTCATTTTATGTGGGAATTTAAATAGGTCCATGTGGAATAAAGATTAGACCGGTGTTCTCATGCACAAATTACTAGAGTAACTGGACTAAAGTCAAGAAACCTGATTTCTCACACTAGCTCTGCCACTAAACACCTGTTGTTGTTCTGAGGTAGCAAGTTATCCTTTCTTTTATTTTACTTTTTTTTTTTTTTTAACTCCCTTATAATATCACAGGACTAGACTAGGGAGCCTCCAATATCCCTTTCAGTTCTAAAATTTTATGCTTCAATAATTATGAATAAACATGTTGCCCATCCCTTGAGTTAAACATGAATGATGAATCATCTCACATCTGAAAAATATGGCTTTAATCTTATGTGACACCTCTGGCTCACGGTATCTCAGGAAAGCCCTACCAATCACATTTGGCTGCTTTGCTTATGTAGTTTATGACCAGAATTGGTTTGCTTTAGATAACACACTCTTGTGCTGTGCCACTGTTGCTAAGATACAGTTTTGTAAATAAATGTTATTTTAAATATACATCCTGGTGTGGGGAGAAAGAAATGTGGAAAGCAGTTGGCCAAAGATGTAAGCTAACTTTCGAGAGGACTGAGACAATGCTTTAGATAAACCTTTACAGGATCCACTTTTCACCTCATCCTAAAATTATTTTGCTTTACCCTGAAACTAGGTGAAGGGAGGTTAAACATTTGGGGGAAAGAGTGACCAAGTCTAAGGTTACTAACAACGATGAGTTGTTTTGTAACCCTAGTGATCTGTCCAGTTTGAAACGACACTGATACTGTTGCTGCAGGGCTCTGTGAGCACATATTTTTTTTTTCCTCAACATTTCTGTCACAACCTTTCCATTGAAAATAAATAAATGAGAGAAACAGAAAGAAAGAGAGAGAATTTGATTGTTATCACTTACAATAGATTTTAAAAGTCCCCATTTTAGGAGCCAGTATTGAAGGCTGAAGGGATTCCAACCGGGCGCCCCTGCTCCAAAGAACAGTTGGCATGCAGGCTGCCTAATAAAGACAACAAAGTAAGTCGTTCCCCATGTGCTGAGCTCTAAGGGGGGCAGAAAAGCCTGTCACTCCCTGATAACTCCTCCACCACTCCCTGAAAACCCACCATTAGACACCCACGTCTTAAAGCCCCCGTGACTCCTTGCTTAGGAGCCACTGCTGAAATGTGAGCACCTCCAGAGGAAAGAGGAAGGCATAACCACGCTCCAGCTGACGCTCAGAGGGGGTTTTCTGGGCAACTAGCTGTCAATAGGAGAGAAGGGTGGTGAGAGAAGAGCGGTCTGGAGGGTAGCTTGCTCGCCAGGCAAGGGAGAAAAAGAGCTGGAAGTGTACCGTGGGGTTCCAAAGTCATGTTTTGTCTGCCTCAACCATTTTGTCAAGGCCAGCCTAGCTGGCCTAATTCGTATTTGGTTTTGCAAATGAAGCCAGATCCATTTGCCTGCTTCATGTCGCTTTTATGACTCTAGACAAGATTCTTATTAGCCACATTCAATGACTGTACCTCTTTGCTTCATTTCCCAAAACCGAGCCAACTGTCCTCTCTCTCAGCCTATGTATACTCAGGAAATAGAACTTAATTTTATGGTTATTAATTGTAAGTCCTTAAGCATCTGATAAGCTTCTGTGAGGACACTTAAAGTGTTGCCCTTACTGCAAAAGCCTTGATATGTCTTTGTAACTCTGACTAATTCAGAAGGGCCACACTGAGAAAATGTTCATCATCCGCTCACTCACTGACAGCAGCTCACTCTTCAGGAACTCTTCCACAAACAGCTCTTCTCCTTGCGCTCCTGGGGGTCACTGCCTTCTATTCCATGTCCAACTTCTTCACCAGGCTTTAGGTGTCTGAGTCACAGGCTGGACTTCAACGTTTTAGTGTCACCTCCCCACCTTCCCCATCCCAGACATCCCCTGGTTTGGTCCCAGTCCGTCCCTTTTCTTCTTTCCCTTTCCGCTGACTCAGGATCACTTTGTTTTCCTGTTTATCTCCCTTCTCCAGGTTAGCAAAAGAGAACAGTAAAGAAATTACCCTGCTGGCAGATAAAAATTTAACTTGGAAATTACTGACATCTGGACTGCCTGGTTACTATAAGGACACACAAACCATGTACTTCGCCTGTATGTGTCTGGGGAAAATGCTGAAAGAGAGTATTGGGTATAGGATTGAGATTGTTTTAGAGAAATGGAAGTAAAAACAAAACAAATGACCAGACTATGAGGAATAGAAAGCTTGCCAAAAAGAGACACTAAAAAAACAGGTGAACATAATAATGACAACAAACTCAGGAGTTCAAGGTGTACTGTCTTCAAATAGTCCTATAATTCTGAAGATTAGAGTACATTATGTCTAGCCATTTCTTAGAATTTTCAATAATCCATATTTTATGGCTATGCAAATTTTAAAGACAATGGTTTGATGTCAGACAAATCTATGGTGGAAATGTTGCTCCACAATTTACTAGTTTTTGTGATTTGGGGATTTTGAGCTCTCTGAACCTTATTTTCCTTATCAAGAAAATCAAAATCAACTTCAAATAGTTATTACGAAGAATGAAAGAAATGAGAATGCAGAGATTAGCACATGCCTGGCACCTAATGAGTAGGCAATAAAGGATAGCTGTTTTACGTGCAATGTAATTAAATGCCTATTGAGCCCTTTAAGTGCCAGGCACCATCCTAATCATTACATATGTATTGCCTCATTTAATATTCATATTACCTTATGAGGTAGAGACAATCATTTGTACATTTCTTTTTCAGATGAGATGGTGGAGAAATATAAAGTTAAGTCATTCACCCAAGGTTACACAGATGGTAAGTGGGAGAACTGGGATTTAAGCCCAGGCAATGGGCTCAAGAACCCACACTCTTAACTACTATTCTTTAAATAAATATGATTGCAAAATCTTAGAAATGAAAGACACTGGAAATAGTTCAGTACAACCGATCATTTACAGATGAGGGACATGGGCTTCAGAGAGTGAGTCTGAGTCATTAGTGAGTGGCAGACCCAGGAGGAGCCACTCTCCTGTCTCTTGTGTCCTTGCCTATGGCCTCCCTCTGCACTGAGAGAGCTTTCCCCACACATGATAGACACTCATTGGGTTGTCCCAGCATTTTCAAGAGTGCGAACAAAAGAGTATTTATTTTAAGGAAAGGTTTTCATATGATTTAGATAGTTTATATAAACTGATGAAATAAACCTGACCTGTTGGAATTTCATCTGTAGCATTAGAAGAAAAAAAAAAAGAATCAACAAAACAGAAGGAAATGGAGAAGAGAGGAAGTTAACAGAATTCAAGCTAATTTTGACTTTTCACCATGTCTCCAAATATGGGAAGGTATGGCCATTGGATTTTCATCCTCAGTCTATCACTTACTAGGACTTCATCTATATAAAGACAAAAGAGAGGGTACAGGAATGTTTACATTTTGGGACTCATTTTGCCTACATGTAATTTGGGGGATGTGTGTTCAGTTCCCTTAGTTAGTCTCCAGTTGGCTGTGTAATAAGACTGCAAGGGGTCTTTTATAAGAGTAGCTCTGAACCGTTCACATTGTGTAATTTATTCTTGATAACCATCCTGGGAGAGATGCAGTGGACATTAAATTATCTCCTTTTGTTGGAGAGGAAAGTGAGGCTCAGAAAGGGTAAGTGGTATACATGCCAAGTCCCTAAATTGACATTTTCATCTCATACTTTTGGAGGATAGTTTCACTGATCACAACCGCTTTCTCTTTCTCTCAAGCATAGTGGCCTATGCCCCAGGAATGTAGCATAATATCTATTTACATCTATCTCTACATAGGCAGGTGTAGATTAAATTGCTATACAATTGTCACAGCATTTGTCTCCATCTTAATTATAATAAGGACGGAAAACTAATAAAGATGAGAGATTTTTTTCTTCTAAAAAAGGCTTTTAAAGTTATGGAATTAGAACATATAGTTACTGTAGACCCAATCACCACAAGTGCTAGCAATTGTCCATGTATATACAGAGACTTAAAGGCAAATTGAGAGGCAAGCAGTTAATTATTTAAATGCTGTAGAGCTATGTAGCAGCCCAGAGACAAAGGTTAAAAGGAAAGTTTTCAATCACAACTTTATTATGTATGTATACACCATAAGCTACACTTAGACATAATCCACCTTCAGACCTCTGAGCAGCAAATTATATGGGGAAGGAAGGAAGACACAAGTTTGAATGATATCAGCCCAGCAAGCTAGACAGATTCTCTTGGTAAAGTATCATAGATTCAAATTTCAGATCAGTCTTTCTTTTCCTCCAGAGTTCTGAACAATTTTTGACAGAATTGCCCTATTTACTAGTTGCTTAGTTACAGGTAAATAGTTGCTATCTGAGACATCGAGTAACATTCAAGATTGTTTGGGACCCTTAAAATAGTCTTGTTTTAGTATGACAAATTAATTATTTAATTATTATTATAATTATTAAAATTATATAGTATATATTATTATTATATTATATTATTATATATAATTAATAATTATTTAATTTTTATGGCATTTGCATTAGTTAGGTTACAGGCTACATTGTTTTACTATGAATACCTTAAAATGCTTAAAACATTTTCTTATGTCACAGATACTATGGGTCAGGAATTCAGGTGGGAGACAGAGGGGATGACTTACCTTGTTTCAAGATCTCTGTGGCCTCAGTTGAGAAAGCTTGTATGTCTGAGGGTGAGTCAAATGTTGTGGGGCAACCTGGAGGTTTCTCTACTGACATAGTTGTACAGTCTGAGAGGACAGAGGCTTGGTTCAGTTGGAATTGTCAACCAAGCATCTTTATGTGGCCTTGGACATAACACAACAGGGCAGCTGAGTTCCAGTGGGGAGCATCTTGGGGATGAGCATTCTGAGAAAACCAAGTAGAAGTCACAAGGCCTCTTCTGGCCAAGCTATGAAAGTCACATAGCATCACTCTGCTATCCTCCGTTGTATAAGAAGTCACACAGCTTTTGAAAAAAGAAGACATAGACTACATGGACTTCACCTTTTGATTCCATGTTTTCAAACTTTCACAGGGTCGTTAAACAAATAAACACTTCAGTGGTGAGCATTCCAGGCCTGTGAGTGGTCTTCTTTCTTCATCCTATGGTTTCTTCCACTGTCAGTGTTTTTCAGGCATCAGAAAGCAGAGAGTGCAGAGTAAGCATCCATAAAGAGATGACCAGGAAACTGCATACTTCAGATTCTTTCATACTTCATCAGCTTGAATTTAGTCCACATGGGCTCACATCACTAGAAAAGTGCCTAGGAGAATAGTATGTAGCCTGCGGGGAGTGAAGGTGTACATGTTCCCTTCTGTTACTAAAAGTAAGAAGGAGAGAAGAAATACTGGAAGCAGGAAGCCTCCATCTGCCCCTCTGACTTCTCTCTTCTCCCGAATTCCACACACACACGCACCATTTTTTTCTATGTATACAACACACTCTCCCTTTCCCACCAGTAGAGACAACTCAAAATTTCATCCTGTTTCTCCATGCAGCACAAAGTCAGAATTTCTGAGTGATATTCCATCGTCTTCATCAGATCTGGCTCTGGCTTCTTTTATCTGGCAGACTACAAACAAAAACCAAGCAAAATGTGCTGATGGCAGAGCCTCATATTTGGCTCTAGGCAACTCACTTGTGGCTATTATAGACCCTTACATGACTCCAGGCAGGTTTAGGGAAAGGGTCACTGGAATTAGGTTTTATATGAGAACTCTTGATTCACGAATACATTTCTAAATATTTTTTCAGTGTTGTTTCAATTTTTGAAATGACAACCACTTCTGGCTATTACACAATAGAGAAATAAACTACATTTTAAAAATCCAATACTGTTGTATGGGTGTTTTAGTTTTTTCTTTTTCTTTTGGTTTCTGTTACAGCAGCTTAGCTTTTACCCAAATCAATACAGTATGTATCACAAAATTACTTGAATTTTCTACATGTATTTTAGTTTTAAATTTGAAGATGACTTCTTAAACAAGAATATATATTTGAGCAATTTAGGATTCAGTGAAGCAGAGTCTATTTTGCTTATTCTCACTTATCTTGTTCAATGATCTCAACAGACGCTACAATACAAGCACAAAGAGAAGAGCAGATGGCCTGGAAAAAGAATCAAAGCAAATTTGGCATTCATTGTTACTGTAATTGCCACTTCTTTTTCTTTAAAATGAGAAAGATTATTATAGTTAAGTTTTGGAAATTTTCCTACAGACCCAGTGAAATCCAGGGGTGTTCCAAGACAGAGATTAGAAGAAAATCCTCTCGTCCTTGCCCACTCTTTGTCCCACTAACTAATGAAGCCACCTGAAATTGCCTGTGGAATAATTAGGTGAGGACTTTGTATTCATGAACTAGCTTCTACAGCCTTTAATCTACCCCTGACTCTCTCTCTAGGAACAATCCAGACATTGGCAACATGTGACTGGCTTAGGTTTATTTTTTGAAAGTATTTAAGAATTTTTTTTTATTCTTTCTTTATAAAGTCTTCTTAGGTTTATTTTAAATTCTAGGATCAAAATGATATAGTAATACCTCAGTTAGCCATATTACCTGGGTAAAGGATAGTCCTGTTAACTGGAGGTGTTTTGGTTTTGTTTTGTTTTGTTTTGTTTGTTTGTTTGTTTTTGAGGCAGAGTCTTGCTCTGTCACTCAGACTGGAGTGCAGTGGGATGATCTCAGCTCCCTGCAACCTCCGCCTCCCAGGTTTAAGCAATTCTCCTGCCTCAGCCTCCTGAGTAGCTGGGATTACAGGTGTGTCCCTCATTGCCCAGCTGATTTTTTTATTTTTAGTAGAGATGGAGTTTCAACATGTTGGCCAGGCTGGTCTCAAACTCCTGACCTCAAGTGATCTGTCCACCTCAGCCTCCCAAAGTGCTGAGATTACAGGTGTGAGCCACCACACCCAGCCTGGAGTTTAATAAAATGAAACAGGTTATTTTCATTTCAAAAAGTGTCACTGAAAAAATGTTTAGAAATTCATTAGTGAATCAAGGTTCCCGTATGAAACCTAATTTCAGTAGCTTGCCGTGTGTAAGCTTTCTGTCTCTACTGATGCCTTTTGGTGGCATAGGCATCTTTGTTCTGAGCAAGATGCTATTAATGCTGAGAGTACTAATGCTCAATTTTCCCCACTTCTACAGGACTGTCATTAAAGCCAACCTAGACTAGCCTTACCCTAAACCTACCTAGAGTAGTGTATGGGTCTGTCGCTAGCGTGGTTACGTAAAGCGCCAAGGTTCCTCATCATAAACAATTTATTCTAAGAAAAAAAAAAGGGTATCAAGAAGCGTAGTTCAAGTTCTGAAAAGGAGGGTGTTTCCAAACACAGTTCTCAGATTGTCCTTTAATTTGGTCTCCATGAACACACACCTGAGTCCACAACAAGGCAATTGCAATAAAAATAGGAGAAGAAAGAAAGAAAGAAGACCTGGACAGTGTGGAGCACGTGTTTGGATTTCAAACATGAGACGATGCCAACACCACAGACATTAGCACCCTTCACACTGGCCACCTGCAGCTGCTGCCTGGGCATTAGTGGACATTAGTGTCAGGAAGGACTGCCTTAATCTTTAGAGGATTTGTGTCTAAAAATATTAGGAGCATTTTCTCACATGGAAATTTAAAAAAATAGTAATTCCAAACTGCTAAATACATGTAAGTAAATTTAAATAGAAATTCTGATTTTTGCCATAAAAACTATAATCATATTTTTAAAACAATTAGCATCAAATTATTTACAGAAATTTTTCTGATGCCTATTTTTTTTTAGTTTCCTAAGCATGTGTTTTCCTTCCTATTCGCTAGTCTAGGTTGGCTTTAATGGCAGTCCTGTAGAAGCAGGGAAAGTTGAGCATTAGTACTCGCAGCATTAATAGCATTTTGCTCAGAACAAAGATGCCTATGCCACCAAAAGGCATCAGTAGAGACAGAAAGCTTAGACAGGGCAAGCTACAGCAGGAGAAGAGAAGCTTAGCGGGCACCACAGGTCATCAGGAGTACTAGTTTATCTAGCATACTTGGGAACCTCTCTGCAGTCTACAAGAACTATTCAGGAGGAATTTGTGAGGAGTCTTGAGTTTCTGTAGAGCAGTTGAGAAAAGAGAGAAAAATGGGTTTTTAATAAGAATTGTGAGTCTATTTTTACTTTCAGGTTGCTGTGATTGGGGGCATCTATATAAATCTGCATAAGATATGTGTGTGTAATAGAAGATAAAGTATGTATTGCAAATAATTGAGTTCTGGTGATTGAAAATCTTGAGATATCGTAATCAGAAACCTTTGAACATTGCTTGTATTATAAATTTGCCTCAATGTATAAAAAGAATGCAGAGGTGATTGTATTTAATGTGCAACCTGCCATAATGTTCTGAAAGCTATTTTCTCTTATATTGAATTTTCCATCATTGTGTTTTTGTCCTTGTTGTTTAAGGCTGCCAAGAATATTTCTGGTTAACATTTCAATTCAGTTCAACAAGCATGTATTAAGCACGTACAATGTGTCAGTCAAAATTCAAGGTTTTGGTATGTAGATATGAATAACAAATAGTCTGTATGTTGTAAAACCTCACAATGAAAAGATACACATAAAAAAATGACTAGAGACAGTATAACTAAGTTTAATCATATATAAACTGAACAAGTTGAAGCAGCCACAATAAAGTAGCAACATATAAAAAGAATACTTACTTTACTTGAGAGATGTGGGGTTTCAATGAGAAACTATTTCTAAATGTAGGTATTGATTGATCTGTCCTGGGTGAAAAATAGAAGTCAGCCAGGCGGCCGGGCGCGGTGGCTCAAGCCTGTAATCCCAGCACTTTGGGAGGCCGAGACGGGCGGATCACGAGGTCAGGAGATCGAGACCATCCTGGCGAACACCGTGAAACCCCGTCTCTACTAAAAAATACAAAAAACTAGCCGGGCGAGGTGGTGGGCGCCTGTAGTCCCAGCTACTCGGGAGGCTGAGGCAGGAGAATGACGTAAACCTGGGAGGCGGAGCTTGCAGTGAGCTGAGATCCGGCCACTGTACTCCAGCCTGGGCGACAGAGCGAGACTCCGTCTCAAAAAAAAAAAAAAAAAAAAAAAAAAAAAGTCAGCCAGGCAATTAAGTAGAGGGTGGGATCCATGAGACTGTGAACAAAGTGATAAGGGTGTAAAAACATTTGGCCAATTGAGAAACTCAGTGTACCTAGGTGTCACTGATGCGAAGGATGTGTGGACATTTTGGGAGGTAAGCTTGAAAGGGTAAGCAGGGAGTTTAAAATAATCCTGAACATATGAGAAGCTGCTCATATTAGTAGCATATTAGGATTTGTATGTGAGGTAATCCACCTTGCAGTTGTTTGGAAGGTAGATTTTAAATGATAACGAAGACACCATCACAGAAATCTAATCAAGAAATGACAGGCAGGGCGCAGTGGCTCATGCCTGTAATCCCAGCATTTTGGGAGGCCGAGGCAGGCGGATCACGACGTCAGGAGATCGAGAGCAGCCTGGCTAACACAGTAAAACCCAGTCTCTACTGAAAATACAAAAAATTAGCCAGGCGTGGTGACGGGCGCCTGTAGTCCCAGCTACTCGGGAGGCTGAGGCAGGAGAATGGCGTGAACCCGGGAGGCGGAGCTTGCAGTGAGCCGAGATCGCGCCACTGCACTCCAGCCTGAGCGACAGAGCGAGACTCCGTCTCAAAACAAACAAGCAAACAAACAAAAAGAAATGACAAACCATTTCAAGTATGGCCTTGGCACTAAGGTAGAAAGAAAAGAAAGAATTAAAGTATTTCAGAGGTAATGCTTGGGGGAAAGGAGAAAGAAAATTAATTCTCATTTTTTTTTCCTGGCAATTGATGGTTCCACTAAGGGAAAATAGAAAAGCTAAGTGGAAAAGCAGATTTGGGTTTGTATGCAGGCAAAGGCTGGTGGTGGCAGACATGGAAGGCAAATTTGCAAAGCTTGTGAGAAGTCTATGTGGAGATGTCAGAGTCATCAAGGAATGAGCATTTAAAGAGAAGTCTAGGAAGGAGAGCGATGTGTTATTATTGATCTTACTGCATTTCATGTGGATCATCTTACATACTATGGTCTTCTGTTATCAAAATGTAAAATTTCCTTACTCCATGGACTATTGAGTATGAAACACTATATCATGCTTTTGTAATATGAGTGAGAACTAAGTAAATGGTATTATAATGAAAAAGTTTGTTTTAGAAGTCAAAAATGAAAGGACAATGGCTGATAATGGATTCTCCAATAGCCGTATTTAAACATAATATTTCCTTAAAAGTGATATTTTCAATTATTCTATGCAGTCTTTTCATTGCTGAAAAGCAATGTTGGATTGCGATTAAGGATGTTTTCTAGAATGAACTGTATGTTTTATTCTTAGTTCAGCCTCTTTCTAGTTGTGTGATCTTGAGCAATTCATGTAAGCTCTTTGTGGGTCAGTGACCTCATATGCAAAATGATGTTAATTTGTGGATACACACAGGATTTTTGTAAGAATTAAATGAGATATTTCAGGTTAAACATTTAAAAGAGGTGTTGGCTTGTTCAAAGTGTTCAATAAGCATTATCTTAAATGATCAGTGGTTTTTGTTTTTATTCTGACATGAACTCCCAGAATGATCTCAGGATTTTTTTCTGTCTACAGCAAGTGAACCCAAAGTTGGTACATGACCTAAGTAGAAACTGCATTCATTTCGAGAGAAGCTTATGGAAGATGAATATGTACCTTTTTTTCTTCTGGATAAATACAGATCTTTTCCAGTGTTAAGAAAAGTAAAAAAGTATATTCAATATTTTTTAAAGTATATTAAGTTAGGGGGAAATTTAACTCTTTGGCATTACGTTGTACGTAATGCCAGCCTGTGATCTGTGTTTTTTCCTGCAATGTTGATTCAGTTCTAGTCTCACTAAACCACTTATGTGAAGGATAAAAGGGAGAGATCAGAAAATCTGAAAAAAGAAACATTTCTAACTTCAATGCAACTAATAAGCCTTAATTGCAAGAAACTGAGGAAGGCATTTGTTCTTTGGACTTTCTTGTGATGCATTCCTAAGCAGAGCAAATTAGCTTGGAGAGTCAGCTCACCATACGCAGGAGAGGATATGGGCAGAAACCTGCAGAGTAGAGGAAGGGAAGGGGAAATTCAGAAAACAAGAGGATTAAATAATGAAAAACATCAAATCAAAAGTTTCAAGTCAAAAACAGAGAAATAAGGCCAGGCACGGTCGTGCATGCTGGAATCCCAGCACTTTGGGAGGCCGAGGCAGGAAGATCACTTGAGCACAGGAGTTCAAGACCAGCCTGAACAACATGGTGAAACCCCGTCTCTACAAAAAAAATTTTAAAAATCTAACAGGGCATGATGGCACTTGCCTGTAGTCCCAGCTGCTTGGGAGGCTGAGTTGGGAGGATCACTTGAGCCTAGAAGTGCAAGGCTTCAGAGAGCCGTGATCATGCCACTGCACTCCACCGTGGCTGACAGAGCAAGACCCATTCTCAAACAAACAAACAAATAAACAAACAAAAAGAGAGGAATAGTATCCCGACCCTTTCCCTCTCCTCACCTTCCAAAAATCCCTATTAGTGTTTCTTGTATTAAAAGAAAAAATGAGAACTGTGAGAAAATAATTTAAGAGAAGTATCACCCCTGCTGTGTGATGCTCAGTGCAGCTTCTGGACAGTAAAAAAGACCCACTCCCTCTTAATATTTTTAGATATTTATGTGCCTTCTTCTGAATAGTCAACAATTCTTTCTTAAAGCTTTGTTTATGTCTTATAATTGTCTTGAAATAAGCACTGTTTAATATTACATATATATGTGTGTATATATATACATATATATATGTAATGCAACAAAGCAGCCACTCACATCATTTTCCTTTCTACATACACATATAGCATGTGTTCAATAGATTTATACCTGATTGAAACTTTACTAGAAAGATATGAAAGATAAAAGTGACAAGGTACAATGTGAAAGGGCAAAAATATAAGAGGACTCTAAAGGCCCATTTCAATCTCTTTAATATAACTTTCTACATAATACAGAACAATCAGATACATATTTTAGAGAAAACAGCATACAAAGCAAGGAAAAGAAAACACCATATTGCACATTTTGCTCCCGGGAAACCACCCACACTCTTAGAATTAAAAATACGCCCTTAGGGCATTTTTGCCAAAAATAATTTATCTTTCTCCATGTTTACATGTTGAAAGAAATATTTCTACTCTTACCCTCTACTTTTGACTTTTGACACAAATTTATACTTATGCAACCTAACCCTAATCTAGCCTCTGTTCTAATGCATTTTTTTTTTTTTTTTTTTTTGGTTGGCAAAATACAAACTTAATATTTATTGTCTGTGGTCTCACAGAAAATTGGTCTAAGTGGAGTCAGGGTGTGTTGGCTAAAGATAACATCCACACAGTGACAGCTTTGGCTGCCAGGTAGTTATGTCCTCAGGTTGACTAACATGTCCTTATTCTGATTCCACACTCCTCGGAGAGACAGTAGGATGGGAAGAGCTAAGGTCACGCTTTGGATCCATCCACTTACTGTCAGGGTTGGAGTTGGAGTGGGAAGCATAAGGGGACACACTCAGGACTTGGCAGCCTTCAGAAAGTGTGGCTATGGGCTGAGCCACACCTCCAGATTATCTACTACAAGCTCTAGCCAGGGTTTATTTATCAACAGGACAAAAAAGGATTCAGGGAAGGAAACTGTTTAAAGAGATATTCTTGGGATGTTATTTTTTAAAAGAGTCGTGGCATTGCTTTACAGGTTCAAGGACATGGTATTGGGACAGTGACAAAACAGAAAATCCAAAGGTATCTTATCGCAGCTACAGGCTAGATTATACTTTATCACAGGTCAAGGAAAGCCAGGCTTTGCTTGGATGATGTTAGTCCTTTCACAAGACTCCTGCAATTTAAAACAGAAAACAATAGTTTTGAATAACTAGGTTCTTCTATCACATTTCACTGTGCTTTTCTGAGCATGACGTAGGCAAATGTGGCCAAAACAAGATACCATGATTACTCTTTTCTGTATCCAATCTTTCTCAAATAAGTAGCACTGGATAGAAGATACTACCAAAATTTTACATGCCTCCAAATGCTTCATTCTTACTAGCAGATCAATAGTAATGGTAGCACAAATTTAGTTTTTTTTTTTTTTTTTTTGAGACGGAGTCTGGCTCTTTCGCCCGAGCTGGAGTGCAGTGGCCAGATCTCAGCTCACTGCAAGCTCCGCCTCCCGGGTTCACGCCATTCTCCTGCCTCAGCCTCCCGAATAGCTGGGACTACAGGCGCCCACCACCTCGCCCGGCTAGTTTTTTTTTGTATTTTTAGTAGAGACAGGGTTTCACCGTGTTAGCCAGGATGGTCTTGATCTCCTGACCTCGTGATCCGCCCGTCTCGGCCTCCCAAAGTGCTGGGATTACAGGCTTGAGCCACCGCGCCCGGCCTCAAATTTAGTTTTTAATAAAAGTAATTACTGTAGTCTTAGTTGCAGTATTGTATTCTATTGAGTGATGATAACTATAGAAGAGAAGAAATGGAGTATTTTATGCTTAACTATTACTTTTAAATAAACATTCTCAGCATATAAAAATCTATAATAGTGTGAACAAGCTTACTCTAAAATTTATATAGAAAATTATAGGCCTAGAATAGATCATTCAATCTTGAAAAAGAAGAATAAAGTGGAGGAATCACTCTATATTAAACTTTAGTATATTACTACAACTTATTTTATGAATAGTTTCATAAGCAATTCAGTAGAGGAAGGACAGTCTTTGAAAAAATGAGTGCTGGAACTATTGAACCTCCATAAGTAAAACAAAAACAAAGCAAACATTGACCAAACCTCACACTTTAAACAAAACTAACTCCAAAATAGATCACAGAAATAAATGTAATACATGAAACTATAATTTTTTTAAAAGTTAGAAGAAATTTTTCAACTTGTTTTTTATCATTTAACAATTTTATTTTCTAACTGTGAAAATATATGGACATACAATTGGTTTTGTATGACTCTGGCATATTGACCTAGCAATATTTATCAATTTACTTATTAATTCTCCATGTAAATTCTTTGGAAATGTCTGTACGTAGCAATCATATGGTCTGTGAATAATGACAGTTTATTTATTTCAAATTTTCATGCCTTTTATTTCTTTTTGCTTTATCATCCTGGCTAAGATATTCAGTACATTGTTGAATGGAAGGGATGTTAGCTGACATCCTTATCTTATTTAAGATCTCAAAGTGCAAGATTTTAATATGTATTATTATTTTTTATTTATTTCAACAGATTTTTTGGGAACTAGTGATGTTTGGTTACATGAATAAGTTCTTTACTGGTGATTTCTGACATTTTTGTGTACTCATCACCTAAGCAGTGTACACTGTATCCAATGTTAGTCTTTTATCACTTATCCCCCTCTCACCCTTTCCCCTAAGTCCTCAAAGTCCATGGTATCATTCTTATGCCTTTGCATCCTCATAGCTTAGCTCCCACTGATGAAGAGATGATGTTTGGTTTAGAGATGATGTTTGGTTTTCCATTCCTGAGTTACTTCACTTAGAATAATGATCTCCAATTCCATTCAGGTTGCTGAAAATGCCGTTATTTCGTTCCTTTTTATGGCTGAGTAGTATTCCATACCACTCATTGATTGATGGGCATTTGAGCTGGTTTCATATTTTTTCAGTTGCAAATTGTGCTGCTATAAAAATGCATGTGCAAGTTATCTATTTCATATAATGACTTCTTTTCCTCTGGGCAAAAGGAGTAGGATCTAAAGATCAACTTTTAGCTCTTTAAGAAATCTCCACACCGTTTTCCATCGTGGTTATACTAGTTTACATTCCCACCAACAGTGTAAAAGTGTTTCCTTTTCACCAAATCCACGCCAACATCTATTAATTTTTTATTTTTTTTATTAGGGCCATTTTTTCAGGAGTGAGGTGGTATCCCACTGTGATTCTGATTTGCATTTCCCTCATCATTAGTGATGTTGGGTGTTTTTTGATATGTTTACAGGCCATTTGTATATCTTCTTTGAAGATTGTCTATTCATGTTCTTAGCCCACTTTTTGATGGGATTGTTTGATGGGATTGTTTGATTTGTTTGAGTTCCTTGTGGATTCTGGATATCAATCCTTTGTCAGGTGTACAGATTGAGAAGATTTTCTCCCTCTCTGTGGACCGTCTGTTGACTCTGCTGATTATTTCTTTTGCTGTGCAGAAGCTTTTTAGTTGAATTGAGTTCCATCTATTTATCTTCGTTTTTGTTACATTTGCTTTTGGGTTCTTGGTCATGAAGTCTTTGCCTAAGCCAATATCTAGAAGGGTTTTTCCAAAGTTATTGTCTAGAATTTTTATGGTTTCAGCTCTTAGATTTAAGTTTTTGATCCATCTTAAATCAATTTTTGTATAAGGTGACAGATGAGGATCCAGTTTCATTCTTCTACATGTGGCTTGCCAATTGTCCCAGTGTCATTTGTTGAATAGGATGTCCTTTCCCCACTTTATATTTTTGTTTGCTTTATTGAAGATCAGTTGGCTGTAAGTGTTTGGCTTTATGTCTGGGTTCTCTGTTCTGTTCCATTGGTCTATATGCCTTTTTTTATACCAGTGCCATGCTGTTTTGCTGACTATGGCCTTAGAGTATAGTTTGAAGTCAGGTAATGTGATGCCTCCAGATTTGTTCTTTTTGCTTAATCTTGCTTTGAGGGCTCTTTTTTGGTTCCATATGAATTTTAGGATTTCTTTTTTCTCGTTCTGTGAAGAATGATGGTTGTATTTCGATGGGAATTGCATTGAAATTTGTAGATTGCTTTTGGCAGTATGATCATTTTTACAATATTGATTTTACCCATCCATGAGCATGGGATGTGTTTCCATTTGTTTGTGTCATCTATGATTTCTTTCAGCAGTGTTTTGTAGTTTTCCTTGTGTAGGTCTTTCACCTCTTTGGTTAAGTATAGTCCTATTTTTTTTTTTTTTTTTTTTTTTTTGCAGCTACTGTAAAAGGAGTTGAATTCATGATTTGATTCTCAGCTTTGTTGCTATTCATGTATAGCAGGGCTACTTATTTGTGTACATTAATTTTGTATCCTTAAACTTTGCTGAATTCATTTACCAGTTCTAGGAACTTTTGGTTAAATCTTTAGGGTTTTCTAGGTATACGATCATATCATCAGCAAACAGTGGTGGTTTGACTTCTTCTTTACTGATTTGGATGCCCTTTATTTCTTTCTCTTGTGTGACTGCTCTGGCTGGGACTTCCAATACCACGTTGAAGAGGAGTGATGAGCGTAGGCACCCTTATCTTGTTCTAGTTCACCGGGGAAATGCTTTCAACTTTTTCTCATTCAGTATAATGTTGTTGGCTGTGGGTTTGTCACAGATGGTTTTTATTACCTTAAGGCATATCCCTTCTATGTGGATTTTGCTGAGGATTTTAATCATAAAGGGATGCTGGATTTTGTCAAATACTTTTTATGTGTTTTGAGATGATCATGTGATTTTTGTTTTTAATTCTGTTTATGTTGTATATCACATTTATTGACTTGTGTATGTTAAAGCATCCCTGCATCCCTGATATGAAACCCACTTGCATCCCTGATATGAAACCCACTTGATCATGGTAGATTATCTTTTTAACATGTGGTTGGATTCGGTTAGCTAGTATTTTATTGAGGATTTTTGCATCTAGGTTAATCAGTGATATTGGTCTCTAGTTTTCTTTTTTTGTTATTTCCTTTCCTGGTTTTGACATTACGGTGATACTGGCTTCATTGAATGATTTAGGGAATATTTTCTCTTTCTCTGTCTTTTGCAATAGTGTAACTAGGATTGGTACCAATTCTTCTTTGAATGTCTGATAGAATTCAGCTGTGAATCCGTCTGGTCCTGGACTTATTTTTGTTTGGTAACATTTTAATTACTATTTCAATCTCACTACTTGTTATTGGTCTGTTCACAGTTTATTTCTTCCTGGTTTAATCTAGGAGGGTTGTATCTTTCCAGGAATTTACACATCTCCTCTAGGTTTTCTAGTTTATGTGCATAAAGATGTTCATAGTAGCCTTGAGTGATCTTTTGTATTTCTGTGGTAACAGTTGTAATATCTCCCATTTCATTTCCAATTGAGCTTATTTGGGTCTTCTCTTTTTTTCTTGGTTAATCTTGCTAATGGTCTATCAATTTTGTTAATCTTTTCAAATAACCAGCTTTTTGTTTTATTTATATTTTTTGTTTCAGTTTCATTTAGTTCTGCTCTGATCTTGGCTATTTCTTTTTTTCTGCTGGGCTTGGGTTTGGTTTATTCTTGTTTCTTTAGCTTCTTGGGGTGTGACCTTAGATTGTCTATTTGTGCTCTTTCAGAATTTTAGATGTAGGTATTTAATGCTATGAAGTTGCTATTTATGTAGGTATTTAATGCTATGAGATTCTATTCTGCTGTATTTCGAGGATTTGTTTCAAAATTTAGAGCTTCTTTTAGCAGTTCTTGTAGTGCTCAGTATTTGTCTGAAAAAGACTATCTTTCCTTCATTTACGAAGCTTAGTTTCACTGGATACAAAATTCTTGGCTGATATTTGTTTGACTTAAAGGCTACAGATAGGACCCCAATCCCTTTGTCTTTGCTGTGTCTCAGAGGTTTTGATAGGTTGTGTCACTATTATTGCTCAGTTGAAAGAATTTTTAAATTTCTATCCTGATTTCATTGTCCATCCAATGATTTTTTCAGTTTGTTTAATTTTGATGTATTTGCATGGTTTTGAAGGTTTCTTTTGGGGTTGATTTCCAATCTTATTTCACTGTGGTCTGAGATAGTAGTTGATATAATTTTGATTTTCTTAAATTTGTTGAGACTTGTTCTGTGGCCTGTTATATATGTTATGTATTGGAGAATGTTCCATGTGCTGATGAATAGAATGTATGTTTTGCATTTGCTGGGTAGAATGTTTTCCACATATCTATAAAGGGTGTAGTTTAAGTACATTGTTTCTTTGTTGACTTTCTGTCTTGATGATCTGTCTAGTGCTGTCAGTGGAGTACTGAAGTCCCCCACTATTGCTGTGTTGCCTATCTCATTTCTTGGGTGTTGCGGTAATTGTTATATAAATTTGGGAGCTCCAGTATTAGGCACTTATATGTTGAGGATTGTGATATTTTCCTATTGGACTAGTCCTTTTATCATTATATAATGTCCCTCTTTGTGTTTTTTAACAACTGTTGCTTTAAAGTTTGTTTTGTCTGATACAAGAATAGTTATTCCTGTTTGCTTTTGGTGTCCATTTGCATGGGATATATTTTTCTACCCCTTTACCTTAAGTTTATGTGAGTCCTTATGTATTAGGTGAATCTGTTGAAGACAGTAGATACTTGGTTAGTGAATTCTTATCCATTCTGCCATTCTGTATCTTTTAAGTGGAGCATTTAGGCCATTTACAGTCAGTGTTAGTATTCACATACTAACACTAACACTGATGTGAGGTACTATTCTATTTATCATGATATTTGTTGTCTGAATACCTTGGTTTTTTTTAAATCATTGCATTATAGATTAAAATGTTGTTTTATAGATCCTGTGAGATTTATACTTTAAGGAGATTCTATTCTGGTATATTTCGAGGATTTGTTTCAAGATTTAGAGCTCCTTTTAGCAGTTCTTGTAGTGCAGGCTTGGTAGTAGCGGATTCTCTCAGTATTTGTCTGAAAAAGACTGTATCTTTCCTTCATTTATGAAGCTTAGTTTCACTGGATACAAAATTCTTGGCTGAGATTTGTTTGGTTTAAAGGCTACAGACAGGACCCCAATCCCTTCTAGCTTGTGAGGTTTCTGCTGAGAAATATGTTGTTAAGCTGATAAGTTTTCCTTTATTGGTTACCTGATGCTTTTGCCTCACAGCTCTTAAGATTCTTTCCTTCATCTTGACTTTACATAACCTGATGGCTATGTGCCTAGATGATGATCTTTTTGCAATGTATTTCCCAGGTGTTCTTTGGGCTTCTTGCATTTGGATGTCTAGATTTCTAGCAAAGCTGAGGAAATTTTCCTTGTTATTTCCTCAAATATGTTTCCCAAACTTTTAGATTTCTCTTCTTCCTTGGAAACACCGATTATTCTTAGGTTTGATTGTTTAACATAATCCCAAACTGCTTGTAGGCTTTGTTAATTTTTTTAAATTCTATTTTCTTTGTCTTTGTCAAATTGGGTTAATTCAAAAGCCTTGTCTTCAAGTTCTGAAGTTCTTTCTTATGCTTGTTTGATTCTATTGCTAAGACTTTCCAGTGCATTTTGCAATTCACTAAGAGTGTCCTTCATTTCCAGAAATTGTGATTATTTTTTATATGTGCTATTTCACTGGAGATTTTTTCATTCATATACTGCATCACTTTTTTTATTTCTTTAAGTTGGACTTCACCTTTCTCTGGTGCCACCTTGATTGGCTTAATAGTTAACCTTCTGAATTGTTTTTCTGGAAATTCAGAAATTTAATCTTGGTTTGAATCCATTGCTTATGAGCTAGTGTGATCTTTTGGGCATGTTAAAGAACCTTGTTTTGTCATATCACCACAATTGTTTTTCTGGTTCCTTCTCATTTGGGTAGACAGGCAAAATTCTTCAAGCTTTAGGCAAAGGTTTCTGAGACTTCACACCAAAAAGCACAATCCATAAAAGGAAAAACTGATACATTCGACCTCATCAAAATGGAAAATTTGTACTCTGTCTGCAAAGGCATTCTTAAGAAGATGAAAAAACAGGTTACAGATTGGGAGAAAATATTTGCAGATCTGACATAGGACTAGATTTCAGAATATATAAGGAACACTCAAAACTCAACAGTAAATAAACCAAGTAATCTAATTAGAAAGTGAGCAAAAGAGATGAACAGACATTTCACTTAAGAAGATATACACATGGCAAATAAGCCAATGGGTTATCTCTGCAAGTCTATCAGAATGACTAAAATAAAAAATAATGCCAACACCAAATGGTAGTAAGGTGAAAATGAATCATTTTACAGAGAAATAATCATATGTTTGGTCATACAAATGATCAATACAGGGAAAATGGGATCATTCATACAATGTTGGTGTGAATGTAACAAGGTACAACCAAAATGACAGTTTGGCAGTTTCTTATAAAACTAAATATGCAATTACTGTACTACTCACTAATTGCACTCTTGAGCATGTGCTCCAGAAAAAATATAATTTATGTTCACATGAAAATCTTATACACAAATGTTCATAGCAGCTTCGTCTATACTAACCCAAAGTAGGATACAATGCAGATATCCTAAAATAGGTGAACGGTTAAACAAACTGTGGCACATCCCTATCAGAAAATGTTGCTTGATAATAAAAAAGAATGAAATATCAATACACACAACTCCCTGAATGAATCTCCAGGAAATTATGCCGAGTGAAAAAAAAGTCCAAACAGTTATATATTATATGCTTTCATTTCTATAATATTCTAGGAAATAAAAAAAATAGAAATGAAGACTAGGTTAGTGGTTGTCAGTGGCTAGGGATAGGGTAAGGGAGAGTGGGAGGGACATGGCTGAAGTTATAAAAAGGCTACATAAGATATGATTGTGTCGTGGAACTGTCCTGTATCTTGACAGTGGCAATGGTCACAAGAATCTACACATGTGTTAAAATACACACACTGGTGAAGTGTGAATATGATTGATGGAATTTCAATGTCAATTTCCTGGTTGTGGTATTATACTATAGTTATGGTAGATGTTACAGTAGGGGTAACTAGACAAAGGATATGTGGGATATCTCTGTTATCATTTCTTATAACTGCATATGAATCTCAATTATCTCAAAAAATCTTTTAAAAAAGAATAAAACACATTTCCTCAGAGGAAAATCTATAGCAATGTTCTACCAAAAGAACACAGAAAGTACTTAAATTGCAGTTATACAATATAAGGTGCATTTATATAATAACCAATATACTTTGATAAACTGGGTGCCTTGTATCTAAAGTAAAAGAAAACTCTATTTTTGAAGATATGTAAGTTTTATTTTAATTAGTAATCTTCCTGGTCAAATAGTGAATTCTGTCTCCATCAGTCATTACCACTTGTTGTTTCCACAATAAGTGGACAGAAAGTTTGGATACTAGTAGTCACTCAGAGATTCAGAACCTCACACCAAATAAGAGAGTTGGCAATGGAATTATTTGTTCATCGATGGACCTGCCTCTTCATGTGCCCAGGTTCTAACTGGTGATGGGCCAGATGGTTTGTAATTTTTACTTTTCTTTCAGATCCTGGAGCATTTTATTAAAAGTCTCCAAAGTTGGTGCATCTCACAAAGCTCATTCCTGATTATTAGAAAATTATTTTCATCTAGGATGGGGCAGGAGGGAGGAAACTGTCTTGAAACTTACAACTTTTTGTTTGAAAAGTGAATAAAGAATAATAAATGGAGATTTCAAAGCTCAAGGCAGATATTAATTTATTTAAATATTCTGTATTAGAAACTGAGGAAACTATGGGAATGAACACTCAAGGAATTGAAGTATTCCAGTCCGTGTTTGTGTCGGGAGGGCAGAGGAGACAGTGAAAGGAGTGACCAGATCATGTTGAGCATGAATTTATTCCAGAGCAATGCAATTATATTGCAGGGCTTTGATCAGGGATTTGCACTGTTAAATTTGTATTTTAGTTGTACATATTTTTAAAAGATCACTTTGTCCAAAGTTTGGATAATGAATGGAAGAAAGCCAAGAGTGGATGTGGAGGTTTTTGCTGTAATCCTAGGAACAAAATGATGACAGAAATAAAGTGAGCTAGCTTCTCTACAGTGCTTAAGAACTTAGAGGCATTAAAAAATAATATAACTGAACTTCAGTGTTAATACTCAAATAAAAACAAATTTTTTTACTTCTTTTAAGATTTTTGCAGACTAATGTGGTGATCCTTTTGTTTGTCCCTGCTTTATAGAATTGTGCTTACACGGTGCATCTGGCTTTATTTTAAAGGCATTTAAAATAAGCAGTATTTCGCTTTTTATTTTTTACTTTGTAGAGATAGGGTCTCATGTTGCCCAGGCAGGTCTGGAGCTCCTGGCCTCAAGCAATCCTCCCACCTTGGCTTCTCACAATACTGGGATTACAGGCATAAACCACTGCACCCAGCCTGGGCAGTATTTTAGAACATTGTGCTAAAAAACAGTGTTTGTGAAATACTTTTGAAGCATGCAGATTTCATTTGTTACTCTAGGTAATCTTTATTTTATCCCTGACACCTGACCAAAAAAGAAATGTATGCCTGAACCGTAAGATTAAAAGCATTTGTAAAACTGTCCTCATTTACTTATGCTTTTGCTAATGTTCTATATTGAGGAACATGGTAAGAAACAATTTTATGAAGCTCATTGATGAACTTATTTTAAAGATGTTCCTGGAATTGTTGTTTCTTAAAATATGCAGCATCCTTCTTGAGGAGGATGTATTAGTCTGTTCTCACACTGCTATAAAGATACTACCCGAGACTGGGTAATTTATAAATAAACGAGGTTTAATTGACTCACAGTTCTACATGGCTGGTTAGGCTTCAGGAAACTTACAATCATGGCGGAAGGGGAAGAGACGCATCTTACATAGCAGCAGACTAGAGGGAGTCGTGCGTGACAGCTCCGGAAAAACTACCATTTACAAACCATCAGATCTCATGAGAATTCACTCGCTATCACAAGAACAGCATGAAGGAAACCACCCCCCATAATCCAATCACTTCCTTCCCTCCACACGTGGGAATTATAATTAGAGATGAGATTTTGGTGGGGACACAGAGTCAAGCCATATCAGAGGACCTTGAGAGAAATTGTTCACTTTTCTCAGTACAATAAATGAATTTCTCCTAAAAAGTGGTTGCTTTTATTTTATAAACTCTAAATCATAATCTATTTTTACTGCTGGAGATTTTCATGTCTCTTCTATCAAATATACAGAAACTTAAGGAACAATTACAATAATTATACTACTTTCTACTAAGTAAGTGAGCTTGAGTCTGTTTGGGCAGGGATTCCTGAGTCCTGTGTGCCCAGAAAGTAGTACAAAAGAAGGGGCATGAGCAGGGTGTGGTGGCTCATGCCTGTAATCCCAGCACTTTGGGAGGCCAAGGTAGGAGGATTGCTTGAGCCCAGGAGTTCCAGACAAGCCTGGGTAACATAGAGACACCTCTTTTCTACAAAAAAATAAAAAATAGCTGGATGTGGTGGTGCATGCCTGTAGTCCCAGTTATGTGGGAGGCTGAGGCAGGAGGATTGCTGGGGCTTGGGAATTCAAGGCTTCAGTGACCTATGATTGTGCCCTGCACTCCAGCCTGGGTGACAGAGGGAGACCTGGTCTGTTAAAATAAAGAAAGGAATGAAAAGAAAGAAAAGAAGGGAAATGGAGGGGAGGGGAGGGGAAGAGAGGGGAGGGGAGGAGAAGGGAAAGGAGGAGGAGAAGGAAGAGGAAAAGAAAGATAGAAAAGAAAGGCAGACTTGGACTCCATGTGGGCATATTATTTCAGCCTTTGGACTCCTTGCAGTATGGGAGGAGCATGGCTAAAAGAGTTTCCTTTATCCAGGGAAAGGCCTGTTAGCAGCAATGTCCCAGCAGCTAAACGGAATGAGTGCTCCAGTCTTGTAGGAGAGACCGTCTGACTGGCATACCAGAGCATGCACTACAGAAACAGATCAACACCAAAATTTCCAAAACATGTCGTCAGTGACAGAGAAAACAGACTTTCTGGACTAATATCCACACCTCTGAAAACCATGGCAAGATAACATTACTGGTTCAAATCCTTAGTGGAAAATAAACAATGCCTGAAAATCTACGGGACTTTGACAGACTTCCTAATAGAAATCTGAAGCACTTCACTTTTTTGTTTTTAAACCTATTACTTGGATCCATTGGTCTAGGTATTAGGAAAGTAATCTGGATGTAAGGTTAAAAGGCATGCCCTTTAAGAGGTCATTTGTGTTAGAAGTTTGGAACATAATTTATAAATCTCATAATAAGCTCAAGTGGATGCTGGTTTAAAAGGATGAGTGGGTGTATTTAATCCACTTAATGTGAATGCTTAGCCTTAGGTGCATAAGGTAAGCTCGGTGAGAAGGAGAAAAATAGTCCCTCATGCATGAAAAAGAATGAATATAGGCCAGGCATAGTGGCTTATGACTGGAGGCTGAGGCAGGAGAATCGCTTGAACTCAGGAGGCGGAGGTTGCAGTGAGCCGAAATCGTGCCATTGCACTCCAGCCTGGGCATCAAGAGGAAGACTCCATCTTAAAATAAAAGAAGAATGAATATAAATGATGTGCAGTAGGTCTGTGTTCTGGAGGTGTTCTTTAGAAATGTAAACTAATTTGGGTAATGTCCTACTCCACCATATAATTCAGACAAAGCAGGAAAAGCTAAGGCCATGGATATTTCTACGTAGCCCCAGAAAAGAAAACTAGGGTCAAACAAACCAGCCTCCTTAAAATTTTGAAATAAGGCTGGGCGCGGTGGCTCACACCTGTAATTCCAGCACTTTGGGAGGCTGAGACGGGTGGATCATGCAGTCAGGAGATCAAGACCATCCTGGCTAACACAGTGAAACCCCATCTCTACTAAAAATACAAAAATAAAAATACAAAAGTAACTGGGCGTGGTGGTGGGCGCCTGTAGTCCCAGCTACTTGGGAGTCTGAGGCAGGAGAATCTCTGGAACCCGGGAGGCGGAGGTTGCAGTGAGACGAGATCGCGCCACTGCATTCCAGCCTGGGCCATAGAGTGAGACTCCCTCTCAAGGGAAAAAAAAAAAAAAAAAAAAAAATTGAAATTAGAGGCACCCTTGAGATTTCTCATAAAAACCCAGGATTCTCCCTTGAAAAATACACAAGATGTTTATATACACATTCAGGGACTGCTACTTCCCTGGAGCTATTTCCAGGAACTCTAACATTCCAAGGAGTCCAGTTTGGAGCCTCTGATCATCCATTATCTTTCATTTCGAGTATTACCATCATAATTCAAGCCAATCTTAAAACTCTCCTCATCAATATTATCCTCTCCTAATCTCTTCTGTTGTGTTTATACTTCCTGATGAACATGCCAGTATCCAGCTTAACGTTTTAAACACTTTTCCCTTTCCTACTTACTAAACAAAGTGCAAACTCCTTAGCCCATTGTCTTATCTCCCTATAAAGCCCACTTTCCTATCTGCTTTATATGTTGGATATACATAATAGAACTTCTCCATCTCCATGCTTGTACTTAAGTTGTTTCTGCTTTCAAACCCTTCCTTTCCATTTCTGCCTATTGAGCTGAAGGCTCAATTCAAACACCCACTACTCTTTAAAGTTGCCTTCATATCTTTTTCATCACTCTCTCTATGCTTCATGGATTGAGTTTATGTTTTTCACATAGTTTGTGGTATATATTTATTTATACTGTAGTCATTAATGCACATGATTTATATCCTTTTAAGACAGGCCAGGCGTGGTGGTTCACACTTGTAATCCCAGCACTTTGGGAGGCCAAGGCAGGCGGATCACGAGGTCAACAGATCGGTACCATCCTGGCCAATTTGGTGAAGCCCTGTCTCTAGTAAAAATACAAAAATTAGCTGGGCGTGGTGGTGCATGCCTGTAACCCCAGCTATTTGGGAGGCTGAGGCAGGAGAATCGCTTGAACCTAGGAGGCAGAGGTTGCAGTGAGCCAAGATCGCACCACTGCACTCCAGCCTGATGACAGAGCAAGATTCCATTAAAAAAGAAGAAGAAGAAGAAAAGGAAGGAAGGAAGGAAGGAAGGAAGGAAGGAAGGGAGGGAGGGAGGGAGGGGAAAGAAAGAAAAAAAAGATAGTCAATGCATTGTGTTTGGAATGTATTCTTGTGTATCTTTCTTACCCACATTTTATTTAATTAATAAAATTTGATTGATACCAATCATGTTCATGGTATAAAGTTATTAGCAAATTGTACATGGTCCTTGCTATCATAGAATGTACAGCTCAACAGACAATAAATTAGCAAATAAATAAATACAAAATGTAAAATGTCATGAAATAAAGAAACAGGTTAGTTAAAAAAAATAACAGAAGAAGAACCCACTTAGAATGGTCAAGAAATATATCCCTAAGTAAGAGACGTTGAACCAAGAGCTGCAGGATGAGAGGAAAGCGGCTATACAGAGCTTAGAGAAGAACATTCCATACAGGAGGAACTGCATCAGTAGAAACCCTGAAATAAGTAAAGAAAACTCTCAAAATGCTCTAGGAATGTAATTAGGACCCAAGTGGCTAAAGCGTAGCCAGTGAGAGGATAAATTGTACCAGATATTGCAGAGATAAACAAGGGCCAGATTACTTAAGGTTTTACAGTCCATGAGAGGAATTTTTAATTTTATGATACCTGTGGGGAGCCCACGGAGACATAATTCAATTTGTAGGTAGAAGCTCAAGGAGGCTCCTATGTGGAGAATGAACTGAAGATGCCATATACAACAGAGAACCAGGAGAACTAGTTATAAAGCTAATGCTCCATGAAGTAGTAGAGATACAGCGGCAGCAATGAAGAAAGTGCATAGTTTTCAGTGGAGGTAAAATTCACAGGGCATGGGAATGGATTTGAAGTGGGGAAGGAGAGAAAGAGGAGAACCCATTATGATTTCTAGAAGCTAGATGATTAGTGATTAACTCCAGTCTTCTGGAAGATAAATGGGCTTGAGGAATTAATAATTCTGTTCTTGGCTTTTAAAAAAGTCACCAGAAGTTTCTAAGAAGATTATGGCTTTAAGATGACTGTTGATGTACTCTGCCTACCCGGGTTCAGCTGCTAAGTGACAGCCTCACAGGGGCAGCTGCTAGAACCTTAGGACAGGAAGGCTGGAGAGTGAGAGTCTGTCCAGGCCCTGCTAAGATCCCAGTTGAGAGTGTTGGCACAGACTTGTTCCCCTCCAGATAGGACAAAATCCTTGAGTCTGGAAATTCTTGGAGAAGATCAAAATGCTGGGATAAAACTATGAACCAAAGCAAGGGGAAGATTTTTTTCTGAGGGTACCTGTGAGTCTCCCTGGCATCTGGGGAGAGAAGAAGAATGTTGGGCAGAGTCCCGTCTACCTGCGAGCGTGGAAGAAGAGGAGTGGATGTGAGATACACAAACTGTAGTGTCTACTATGGCAACGAATCTTGCAATACACATATTCAATTTTTAAGTAAGAATGTTATATGATAAATAATGATTTTTAAAATAGAAAAGTCATGTAAGGGGAAAGATTGACAAAATCAAGACTATGTAGAATTACAAGTATAAAATCACCTCAATTAAAATCTAGGTCATCTAGAATTAAAAGTATCCAACCACCTTAGCAAGACCTCAGCAACTGCACTACTAGTATCTCCATGTTACAGATACAGAAGCTGAGGTGTAGAGAGAGTAGATAACTCGCCTAAAGACACATAGCTACTGCATGATGAAGCTGGTTCTTAAATTCAAGCAAACAAAACTTGGGTACAAATTGTTTGCAGTGATAAAGATGCCCCAGGTTTTTCAGTTATAACTGGTAGCTTTAGAAGGGAAGTCATTTGATCTTGCGAAGCCTCAGGTACATCACCTAGAAAGTGTGGCATGGAGATTAGATGATCCTTTGGTCTCTTCCTACTTCAACATTTATTTCATGGGAAGCACTTATTTATGTCCTTATGTAAATCAACACTTTGTTAAGAATCATGATCCATTTAGGGTAGATTCAATAAAATTAGCATTTCTTAAATTGGGCTTTTTGCCTTCGAATTAAAAACAAAAATTTAGTCACAATCTATAGCATTGAAAAGGATTTGATCAACATTGACAATCTTTAAATGAACCATAACATGTAGAAGTTTTTCTTTTGTGGCTTGAGACTAATGTACTTTTTTTTTTTTTTTTTTTTTTTTTTTTTTGAGACGGAGTCTCGGTCTGTCGCCCAGGCTGGAGTGCAGTGGCCGGATCTCAGCTCACTGCAAGCTCCGCCTCCCGGGTTCACGCCATTCTCCTGCCTCAGCCTCTCGAGTAGCTGGGACTACAGGCGCCCGCCGCCTCGCCCGGCTAGTTTTTTGTATTTTTTAGTAGAGACGGGGTTTCACTGGGTTAGCCAGGATGGTCTCGATCTCCTGACCTCGTGATCCGCCGGTCTCGGCCTCCCAAAGTGCTGGGATTACAGGCTTGAGCCACCGCGCCCGGCCGAGACTAATGTACTTTTTAAAAAATAAATATCAGGCAAAGTAAAATGTGAACCACTATAAAGGTCTAGGTACCTAAATTCATTAAACTGATACCTACATGTACGAATAATGGCCTAAATCAATGGAAAAATATACTTAGTATTTAGTGAAATTCTTGTGATGCTGATAGTGGAAATGAATGTACCTTGGCTTTCTGATAGTGCTTTACTTAGGCTAAAAAATAGCACATAAAACAGAAGAAAAACACCAGCTGCACACTAATAGGAACAATTAATCATGATATTAGGCCATAAAATAACCTGCAATGTGTGTGTATTATTTTTACTTAATTAACTTCTTCAAGAGTTAGCTTTTAAAAACTATTTGGAAATAATTATAATTTCATAGGATGTTGCCTTTTAACAAGTCTTCTCCAGTGTTTACATCATGTATAATTATTATACTATATCAAAATTAGGAATTTGACATTGGTATAATGTGTGTGTATTATTCTATGTCTTATGAGTTTGTCTTAAACCTTAGAAAAATACACCTTCAATTCTTTATAAGATGCCTTTCCACATATGCTTTTGGCTGAAATTTTCACTTTGAGCTAAAGTTTTATAAAGATAAAGCCTGTGCTTGAATAATGGGCTTACTTCATGCTCTTGTTGCCATATTTAGGACTTGCTTGAGATATTTTGAGCATTAGCTAAATTATATCCTCATTTGTTCAACAGCCAGAAATTTATTCTATTTTTATAGATAAAGTTGCTACAAAGAAAAGAAGTATTTGACAAGTCCATTAAAACATTAGAAAAAAATAGTACTTGAGAATGCACCTACTAAAATCAGAACAAGTGTTTCAGGCCGGGCATGGTGGCTCACACCTGTAATCCCAGCACTTTGAGAGTCCAGGTGGGCTGATCAGCTGAGGTCAGGAGTTCAACATTAGCCTGGCCAACATGGTGAAACCCCATCTCTACTATACATACAAAAAATTAGCCAATCAAGCATGGTGGCACGTGACTGTAGTCCCAGCTACTTGGGAGGCTGAGGCAGGGGAACAACTTTAACCTGGGAGGCAGAGGTTTCAGCGAGCCGAGATCGCGCCACTGTACTCCAGCCTGGGCAACAGAGCAAGACCCTGTCTAAAAAAAAACAAAAAAAAAAAAAATAGGTGTTTCAAATGCTAAATACTCTGATTTTAATTTTTTCCCCTCTAGCTGCTCTTTGATGTTGTCTGCTTTACCATTGTTTTAAACACTTCTTCTGGACACCCTGGTTTCATGATAAGTTGATTAAGCTTATTTTATTATGTTTGGTCTCTAGCTCTGGTAGAAGAGACAATGTCTGAGTTCTCTTCAACATGCAGAGAGGATTGCTGACCTTAAGGTCCCTCCATGGTGTGGTTTGGAAGGACCACAGGCATACTTCAGATCTATCACAGGTTCCTTTCCAGACCACCACAATAAAGTAAACATGACGATAAAATAAGTTGCACAAATTTTTTTGGTTTCCAAGTGCACATAAAAATTATAACACACAGCCGGCGCGGTGGCTCATGCCTGTATTCCCAACACTTTGGGAGGCTGAGGCAGGTGAATCACCTGAGGTCGGGAGTTCGAGACCAGCCTGACCAACATGGAGAAACTCCGTCTCCACTAAAAATACAGAATTAGCCTGGCGTGGTGGTACATGCCTGTGATCCCAGCTACTCGGGAGGCTGAGGCAGAAGAATTGCTTGAACCTGGGAGGTGGAGGTTGCAGTGAGCCAAGATCGCGTCACTGCACTCCAGCCTAGATGACAGAGTGACACTCTGTCTCAAAAAAAATTTATAATACACTGTATTAAGTGTGCAGTAGCTAAAAAACAATGTATATACCCTAATTTAAAAATACCGTATTGCTAAAAAATGCTGACAATCAACTTAGCCTTCAGCAAGTTGTCAGCTTTTCCACTGGTGGAGGGTCTTGCCTTGATGTTGATGGCTGCTGACTGATTAGAGTGCTGGCTGCTAAAAGTGGGAGTGGCAGTGGCAATTTCTTAAAATAACACAACAATGAAATTTGACACCTTCATTGAATCTCTTTTTCATGAAATATTTCTCTGTAGTATGTGATGCTGTAAGTTGCATTTTACCCTCAGCAGAACTTTCAAAATTGGAGCTAATCCTCTCAAATCCTGCCACTTCTTTATTAACTAAGTTTATGTAATATTCTAAATTTTTTGATATCAATTAAACAATGTTCACATCTTCACCAGGAGGAGATTCCATCTCAAATAACCATTTTCTTTGCTCATCCATTCAAGTTTTGTTTGTTTGTTTGTTTTTTGAGATGGAGTCTCGCTCTGTCACCCAGTGCGTGGCACAATCTTGGCCCGCTGCAACCTCTGCCTCCTGGGCTCAAGCAATTCTCCTTCCGCAGCCTCCTAAGTAGCTGGGATTTACAGACGTTCACCACTATGCTCGTCTGATTTTTGTATATTTAGTAGAGACAGGGTTTCACCACGTTGGCCAGGCCGGTCTCAAACTCCTGACCTCAGGTGATCCATCTGCCTCTGCCTCCCAAAGTGCTGGGATTACAGGCATGAGCCACCACACCCAGCCCTTGTTCAAATTTTCTCATGAACTTGTAGCAATTCAGTCACATTATCAGGCTCCACTTCTAATTCTAGTTCTCTTCTTAGTTCCAACACATCTGCAGTTACTTCCTTCACTAAAGTCTTGAATCCTCAAAATATTCTGTTTACATGCTGTAAACAGAGGTGCTGTCATCCAAGCTTTCTTGTTTTATTTATAGAGCACAGGCAGAGTAGATTTAGGATGATTCTGAAGAGGCCTAAAATTTTTGGAATTGTAAATGAACAGTGACTTTAAGTTAAGGTCACCAGTGCATTAGCCCCTAATGAGTGAGTCAGCCTGACCTTTAAAACTTTGAAGCCAGGTATTGACTTCTCCTCTGTAGCTATGAAAGTCCTAGATGGCCTCTTTTTTCAATAGAAGATTGTTTGCCTCCACTGAAAATGATTTTTAGTGTTGCCATGTTTATCAATTGTCTTAGCTAGATCTTCTGGATCACTTGCTACAGCTTCTACATCTGCACTTGCTACTGCACCTTGCACTTTTATGTAATGGAGATGCCTCCCTTCCTTAAACTTCATGAACCAACCTCTGCTAGCTTTCAACTTTTCTTCAGCAGCTTCCTCACCTCTCTGTCATCATACAGGAGACAGAGAGTCTTGCTCTGGATTAGCCTTTGACTTAAGGGAATGTTGTGGCTGGTGTGATCTTTTATCCAGACCATGCAAACTTACTTCATATTGGCAAAAAGACTGTTTTGCTTTCTTCTCATTTATGTGTTCACTGGAGTAGCACTTTTAATTTCCTTCAAGAACTTTTCCTTTCCATTCCCAGCTTGACTGTTTGGCACAAGAGGGCTAGCCTTCAGCCTATCTCAGCTGTTGACATATCTTCCTTACTAAGTTTAATTATATCTAGCTTTTGATTTAAAGTGACAGAAGTGCAACTCTTCCTTTCACTAGAACACTTAGTGGCCATTTCAGGGTTATTAATTGGCTTAATTTCAATACTGCTGCTTCCCAGAGAATAGGGCGGCCCAAGGAAAGGGAGAGAGACAGGGGAATAGCCAGTCAGTGGAGCAGTCAGAACATGTACAAAATTAAGTGGTTTAGTTTGCCATCTTATGTGAGAGTGATTTCTAGTGCCTGAAAACAATTACAATGGTGACATCAAAGATCACTGACCACAGATCATCATGAAGGATATAATAAGAATAAAGTTTAAAATATTATAAGAATTACATGACAGACACCTAGTGTTCACATGCTGTTGAAAAAAATGGTGCTGATAGACTTGTATGAGGCAAGGTTGCCACAAATCTTCAACTTGCAAAACATGCATTGTCTGTGAAGTCCAATAAAGCAAAGCATGATAAAATAATCTATCCCTTTATATTGGAGAAAGGGCTCAGACTGAAGCTCTAATTCCAACATTAGTATCAGTTCATACAGTGCTACTTGGGCTTTGCTGAGCCTCCATTTCCCATCTTTAAAAATGTAACTTATACATTCAAGGGTTTCTAAGATATGTTCTACTTTCAATTCAATAATTCTGTGTTCTCCAATTTAGCTGGGACATGAAAATTTAATCCTGTAGCCAACAATCCCTAGTGTAGGATGTTATCAGCAGAAGCACAGTTTCATTTATTTGAAAGGATTCAACTGATATGCTCCAGGCATCAATGCTAGCCTGGATGATTGACAAGAGAATCTTTTCAGCTATGACCATCTGGCTTAGCCATGTCCCTGACCTTTGCACACTCCAGGCTAAGCAGTCTTTGCTAGGCTATGAGCTATGTCAGGACATGAACAACAACAAATTATAATTCCGCTGCTCAGTTGTGAAAAATCTAGGATAAGGGATGATGTGACATGCAATGGGAACATGAGACTTGGAGTCAGACATTGGTTTAAATCCTGACCCACCTCTTACTAGCTTATGTTTATAAATAGATAAGTGGATCTGGACAGAAGGAGAACCAGGGTAGATGAACTCTGAACAGAGTTCTAAGAACAGACACAGAGATGGTTTTACTCCCTGCTCCATTTTAAACTTCCTGGACAGAGGTGCTCCTGGACCCAGAGGTGTGATTTCCAGCCAACAAGAAGCCAGAGGCCTGAGAGCAAATCCTACCCTTAAAAAGTGAAGTCAAGAGAGGATAGGATGACCTCACAGAAGCTGAGTACAAGCAATTAGCACAAATGAGCGTCAGAATCATAGACCTTCAGATTTGGTAGAAAACTAACAGATGTAATTATCAATATCCTACAATATCCTGACCAGTGATGGTCTATTCTCTGCTTCAGTATGCCCAGTGGTGGATAATTCATCCTCTCCCAGGAAAAAAACAAACAAACAAACAAACAAAAAAACCTTTAATTTTTTTTGCCTTCTGAAATGCATTATTTTCTGAGGACTGTTTTAACTTTCATATATTTTTCTTGTGCCAGGGTTTGAGTAGGAAGTATAAGAAAGAACAGAAGAAAAAAAACAATAGCATCTCTTGCTGAAACTTGGCCTGATGGCTTAATAGTATCACAGTTTCCTGTGTTTTATTTTCAGGAATAATTTAACCTTAGAATGCATGAATTGCTATGGAGAAGTGAATCTTTGCGAACATTTTCTTTGAACTTATTTTGAATTTCATCACTTTAGAGAGAACTATTTTATATTGCTTAAAAATTCACATTATTGTGACCAAGTTTTGGAAAAATGCCAGAAAAAAATGGTTTCTTTTTTGTATCTATTTCAAATACATAGTTCAATGTTTTCTCTAAGCTCCTGCTTAAAGTGTGAAATTGTTCCCGCAGCTCTGGTAATGCTTCTTAAATGTCTTATTAAAAACAAAATGCAGAAATATATTGTATGGAAAAAAACTACCTTTAATAAAAAATAGCTAATCTTAGATAGAATCGGACCTACAGTGTCTATATAATATTTGCAACCTTCCAGAATAATTAATGGGAATCATTTTCATTTTTCCTCAAACTGGAGTGCTCTTTAGCATTATTTTCTCTTTTCTTAAACACATAGGACTTATATTTGAGGGCAATTAGAACTTTTAGAAATGCAGTAACTGTATTTCATAGGAATAATTTGTGCTCTCTACAACCTGATTGCCACTATATTTTAATATCTAACATACAGTCAATAGAAACTTGCTTTCACTATTCAATTATTCAGTTTTTATATCCCAGAAAGAGGAAACACTATTAATTCTCCACGTATGCAGTTACAAAACAGGGTTATAATGAGGTTGAAGGGTCTTACTCTTTTCTTTTCTTTTTTTTTAAGTTGAAGACTCACTCTGTTGCCCAGGCTGTAGTGCAATGGCACAACCTTGGCTCACGGCAACCTCCGCCTCCCAGCTTCAAGATATTCTTCTGCCTCAGCCTCCCAAGTAGCTGGGACTACGGTGCATGCCACCATGCCTGGCTAATTTTTGTAGTTTTAGTAGAGACAGGGTTTCACCATATCAGCCAGGCTGGTCTCGAACTCCCGACCTCGTGATCTGCCCGCCTCAGCCTCCCAAAGTGCTGGGATTACAGGTGTAAGCCACTGTGCCCAGCCAGTTCTGACTCTTAAGGAATCATCCATCCAGGAAATTAAAAATATTTCAAGAGGAATATTTATGGATACCAGTCTAAACAGTGCTGTTTATCATCGAGTCACACAAAAGCCTACCATTTGAATCTGACTAATTTTTTCTAACAAAAGTGATGAATGTTAAGACAGGAAAGCAGAGCAGTGTAGTGTTTAAGAGGGCAGACTCTGGAGCCAGATGGCTCTGAATTTGGATGTTGTCTTCATTACAACTACCTACGTGACTATGAGCAAGCTATTTGGATTTAAACCTAAGCATTTAATTATACACTTAAAGATAAGCCTAGTAACAGTTTTTAACCTCATTAAGTTCTTGTGAAGAATAAATAAGATAATAGACACAAAATATCTTCTACGACACCTAACACAGAGTAGATGCAATAAATATTAAGTGCTGCATTGGTCTATTCTTATGCTGCTAATAAAGACACACATAAGACTGGGTAATTTATAAAGGAAAGAGGTTTAATTGACTCTGTTCTGCAGCACTGGAGAGGCCTCAGGAAACTTACAATCATGGATGAAGGGGAAGCAAACACGTCCTTCTTCAAGGGGCGGCAGGACAAAGAAGTGCCGAGCAAAAGGGGGAAAGCCCCTTATAAAACCATCGGATCTCAGATCTCATGAGAACTCACTCACTATCATGAGAACAGCATGAAGGTAACTGCCTCCAGGATTAAATTAAAATCACCGGGTTCTTCTCATGACCCTTGGGGATTATGGGAACTATTATACAATACAAGATGAGATTTGGGTGGGGACACAACCAAACCATGCCAGTGCTATTATGTGATTGTTTAATACTGCATTCTAGAACTATATATTGTGATTGCTATATTCCAGGCCTTGTGAAAGTACTGGGGATATGAACATTCAAAATTCCTGGTTTTATTGGTTCTCCAAATCTAGAAGAGATGAACGAAACATAAACAAACAGCAGTATAATGGGAAAAATGCAATGGCAAAGGGACATGAGTACACTGCCTTGGGGAACCGAGAGAGACGTCACACATAAGATAGTGTTAAGATGCAGAATTTTATAAACATTTCTGATCCTTTTCTAGCTACAACAGAGGCTCTATGGATAAGATTTCTGAGAATAAATCATATGCTTCTAAAATCTACTGTAATTTCTTCAGGCTTTTAAGGATGCTGTCCAGGCATTATTCCAGTGATTATCATCAAAGCAGATGATTCACAGCAATTCCAGAAGTGTCAGGAAATTCTATAGAATCTCTTGGGTCCCTTAGCTGATGGGAGGATATATGTCATCTCACATGATGTAGTGGGTTAAGTGTGGTCTCTGGAATCAGGCTCCTGGAGTTGAATTTTGACTCTTCCACAAGTACCAGTTTGCTGTATGCAAAATACTGAGCTTCTCTACCTCAGTTTCTTCCTCTGTAAAATGGGGAAGCAGAATAACAATTTTATAAAATTTTGTGAGGATTGAAGAATACAGGTAAGTCACTTTCAGATGTTAAGTGATAAATGGATGCTAGCTTTTATTGCATATGATTAAGAGCTAAAAACTACTCTCATTTCAGAAAAGTTTTCATTTTTTGTTTGGTTTGGTTGGACCATGACCCACTAATCAGAATAAAAAGATGCAACTCCTGGTGAAAAGGAAAAATCTAGAGGTGCTAGAAGGAACACCTCTATTTGTTATTCTGTTCTTTCCTATTTCCCTAGATGGTGAAGGGTGAAGGGTTCTGTAAGTGTCAAACAAGATAAGGGGCTAGTTTCCATTTACATTGTTGTGATAGCTCTATTTTCTGTGTGCTCGTTCATAATGTTCTTATTTAATGTGTCAATATGTTTTAGTCCTGACATAGTGTGCTCTTGGTTTTATGACCAAATCTGTAGCCATGCTGTCCATAGATTTATTTTTCATATTTTAATAAGGATCCACTGGTTTATCCTTTCATTAGGCTCTTCTTGTGAAAAGATTTATGTAAGAATCAGTCAGAGCTAAACAAACAACCCCCTAGCTACCCCAGTCAATTAAAAAACAAAGGAGCAAGGTCTTAGGAAGGAAGATATGTCATCCATAGAAATATTAATAATAAACTCTGAACACAGGAAGTGGTGGGAGTGTAATTCATACTAAAATAAACATGCTGATTAATTAAAATCTCAGTCACCATGCCCTGCCTGCAGGCACTTCATTGTTAGTGTTACCAGGAGCAAAGCTGTATTGTTATTCTCTGATTTCTAGAGATTATTGTAAGGGATGTCTTACTATAATTGGAAAAGCAGCTCCAGAATCACCAACTGCTCCACACCACATGACAATGAACACACACACAAACACATTTGATGCGTACTAACAATTTTATATAAATATAAATTATATATAATAGATATAAATTATATATATTAATTATATTATATAATAATTATAATATAATTATTATATTATATGATATAATAACATAATATAATATATATTTATATACAAATTATATATAATATTAATTTCATATATAATATGGTATATATTATATACAAATATATATGTAAATATATATAATATATTATATATACCATTTTATATTTATATACCAATTTTATGTATATATACCATTTCAGCAGTAGACCAAACATATTTCGTTTATCCTTTTTATTTCTTAACACTAAATATTTACTATACTCAAATTTGATAGCAATAAACATTTCACAGGAGATTTTCTGCTCAAGCAGGCTTTTTAAAACCTGTTCAATATTTTGAGATATAACACAAATACAAAAAAAGTATAAAGCATGGTTGAAGAATGTCATGAAAATTATAAACAGAACACCCAATATGAGAAATAAAATATTGCTACATTCATAGAGGTTTTCTATATCACCGTGTGTCTCTTCCCAGATTCGATTCTTCCTTTCTTTCCCACTTGAGACAATTGGCTTGATTTTACAGCAACCATTTTCTCTATAGTTTCCTAACTATGTGCACATCCCTAGTAATGTAGTTTAATTTTTCATTAAAAAAAATTAATTTGGGCCGGGCGCGGTGGCTCACACCTGGTATCCTAGCACTTTGGGAGGCTGAGGCGGGCGGATCACGAGGTCAGGAGATCGAGACCATCCTAGCTAACACGGTGAAACCCTGTCTCTACTAAAAATACAAGAAATTAGCTGGGCGTGATGACGGGCTTCTGTAGTCCCAGCTACTCGGGAGACTGAGGCAGGAGAATGGCGTGAACCCAGGAGGCAGAGCTTGCCGTGAGCTGAGATAGCGCCACTGCACTCCAGCCTGGGCGACAGAGCAAGACTCCATCTCAAAACAAACAAACAAACAAAAAACAATCAAAAATATTAATTCGAGTGGATACATACAAAATATATTCTTATATGTTCTGGTTTCATTTATTCAAAATCATCTTGGAAGATTTTAGAATACGGCCAGGGTTTATTTTATTTTATTGCTATAAAAGTTCCAATCTATGAATATATAATATTATTTAATGATTCTACTGTCTTTGGACATTTGGATTGTTTCCAGTTCAGGATAATTAGAAGAAATGATGCTATAGACATTCTTTTACATGTCATATATTCTTGTCCACATAGGAGGAGACTGTATGAGTTTTATTCCAGGGTTTGAAATTGTAGGATGATAAGATATGCATATCTTCAGTTTCACTAGCTAATTCCAAACTAAGATACAGGATAGATGTGTATTTTGAGAACGCTCCATAGGTGATTCCAATCATTATTCTTGTTGATAATTACTCCAAAGAGTAACTTTCTGACAATGTTAATTTTAAGTGCCAAATCTACCACACATTAGTTTATGACTTTGAAGATGTTATAGAAACGTTTAGTTTTCTCAACTCAGCTGGTTTATACCTTAAATGTCAGTTGAATGAACCTGAACTGATACCTGAACAGGAATGAATGACACCTACCTGAAAGGGTTTATGAAGACTGGTAGGCATCACTAAATCTCTCATCCTCCTTTAATCTGGGTTTTCTGGTCTGTAAAATTGAGCTAATAATTACTTAGTACAAAGAGTGGCCGAAAATATCTAAATAAAGCAAACCATATGGAAGCAGTTAAAGAATTGCAACATATTATTTAAATATAAGTTATTTTCCTCTAAAGAGCTATCAGGTCAAGGAAAAGCTGGGAGCAAGAGATAGTGAATTATTTAGTACAAGGAGTGAATGCAAACTTTCAGGGACTTAGTGTTAGTTTCTATGAGAAACTGAAAATGGCGTCCAGTGCACCTTCTGAGGCACCATCTTCTTGTCAATGTAGCCATTTGTCAGGTAATATAAATAGCAGCAGGAGATATGGGCATGTTATTTTCTTTTCTTTTCTCTTTTCTTTTCTTTCCTTTTCTTTTCTATTCTGAGATACGATGTCACTCTGTCATCCAGGCTAGAGTGCAGTGGCATGATCTGTCCTCACTGCAACCTTCACCTCCCAGGTTCAAGAGATCCTCCCACCTCAGCCTCCTGAGTAGCTAAGACTACATACAGGTAGGTGCATGCTACCATGCCCAGCCAATTTCTTTTTCTTCTTATTATTTTTATTTTTGTAAAGATAGGGTTTCACCATGTTGCCCAGGCTGGTCTCGAACTCCTGGGCTCAAGTGATCTGCCTGTCTTGGCCTCCCAAAGTGCTGAGATTACAGGTGTGAGCCACTGAGCCAGGCCATGATATTCCTTTAGCCCTAACACCAAGTCAACCATTCTATTGGTCTCCCCAGTGCAACTAACTTATAGTGTCTGCCCGCTTGAACTTCACCTAGTTTACTTGGTTATTATTTAGCAAACAAAGTGTCTTGGACAGCAAATTGGAATGGAAAAGACTTGTTGAGCAAAGTTAGGTGCAAGTCAAGACTGTTAGAAAAAATAACCAGCTTCTTACTGACCCAAGAGAGCCTCTTCATTCTGACTAATAAACTGGCATCTGTTTTCAAGGATGATTGTTTGCATAAAAAAGAATTTCTGCTTGAAGAAAATGAAAGCGTACTTGGGTATGACATGTACCTCACCTTCAAATATCTAACTTACACAATAGACACCCGTAATAATACATCTTCCTCAATCAACCTAAATGTATGTAACTGGAGTTTCCAGCACTGTCCTGGGTGTTATTCATGTGCCAATAGCTGTATTGAAAGAAGAAACAGTCCTTAAATAATTGAACTTAGAACCAAAAAGCTAAAAAAAACATGATTCTTAAATGTGGTAATTATTTTTCTAGCACTATGAATATTAGCCAACATTTTATTTACACTTATCTTTGATTAATGTTAGTTCCTTCCTTAGCTAAAATGTTTCTAGTTTTATTGTGTTTAAAAATAACTTTTGATGTGAATGCATAAACTATGTATAACATAGGCAAAGAAAAAACAAGCAAAAGACTAATAATTTTGTTGTATGTTATATGAACTGGACAGATTAAGGTTCTCTATAATTTTTTCTGTCAGGTAGTTGTAATTCTACCTCGTTTTTGAGGTTTGGTTCAGGTGTTTTCAAGAAGCTTCCTTCAGTCCTGTCTGAGCTAAGTACCTCTGAGAACATCATGAATATACATTTAGGGTTATGCTCAACATATGCTACATGAGAAATGATATATTTCTGTAAATTTCCCCCATTGAATTTAGTGTCTGTCCAAAGTAAGGACAGTCTCATTTCACTGCCATCATCTTCCACAGAACTTGGCACCAGCTGGTTTATACCTTAAATGTTAGTTGAATGAACCTGAACTGATACTACCTCTTGCTGTAATCCATTTTTCTGCTTCAGAAAAACTGAGAGTGAGATGAACATATTCTACTAAATAAAGATGGGATGAGAATTCTTAACTTCATACTTTGCTGTTTTTCCCTTACCGACCCTCCAGCCAAGAATACTGTGTTAAACTGTTCAGAAACCCAGCAAAGCTGGCTGGAAAGAGAACATTATGTCCAAACCTCAGGAAGCATGAAAAGGAAATAAAAGAATTTCTCTAGAAGTATAAAGTTGGAAGTGTTAAGATGCCTTGGAAGCCAGGAACAATTGAAATATTTTCAAAGCACAAAGTTTCTGATTTCCTCAAAAGGAAAATATTTGAGTAAGACTTAACTATATTCTAGCTTCTAATATATTAGCTTACTTTATTTTCACCCTGTATTTGGCTGACTTATTTGCAGACATTCTAGTAATAATGAGATATTGAGAGTATTATCATGGCTATTTAATTATACTTTGTATTTTCTCTCAAGATGTGACTTTTTAAAGTTTTTATACAGTGCTTAGTCATATTTAGGCACACGTTTTCCCCTAAAGAAATACTCACATAAAAAATTTTCAGAAAAACTTGCACTTTTTTCCAAAATTATTTTGTGTTCTTTATTTAGTGTTAAATATAGGCTAACCACAGTATCTTGAGATTGAATATTTAAAAAATAGACTAGCATTATGGATGTGCTCAAGCGGAAAGCTACGTATGCAACTTCAAAACTTTCATTTGGCTGTCATTGGAAAGGGTAATATTTTAGTTTTCAAGTAGACATGCTTTGGAGTCACCCAGATGTGGGACTAAATTCAACTTCTGCAGATTAATAACTGAGACTTTAGGGATTCTATGCAATCTCTTTGAGATGTACCTTTCTCACCTATAAAATAATAACACTGTATACATATGGCTTGTTTTGATGTTTTAAATTCTCAGTTGGTAGCTATTCATATACCCTCTATGAAATTGTTTTTGTTTTTGTTTTACTATTCACTTGATGTCAAGGGATTTATTTGTCCATAGGATTTCTTTGTCTGCTTTCAAATTGGATATTTTCTAATTTCCAACCTATTATAGGAAAGACAGATCACTGTCTTCATTTTACTAACTGTCTTACTAACTGCCATGTTTTCAGTTTCCTTCCACCTCACCACAAACTCCTGGCCTCTGTGATTCCATGCATAGTATAATCATTGAATGTGAATTTCACCTTGCGTATAGAGTCTGTTTGGGTAATTTGCTTTCCTCTCCTCTACTTCATTCATATCCATATACATTTATGAACATCATGTTCTCTTTCCAATTGCAAAATGTCCTTTATATGGCCTTTAAATGCATTGTCCATTTTGAAAATTAGGTGCACTTTCCTAGGCAGCTCCTCCATACTCTCCACTCCTTCCAGCCTGACTCAGTCTTACATATGTTCAGCTGGACTTGGTTCTCTTTGGCCACAATTTCACCTTCTCCATTTTCCCCAGTCTGTCCTTGTATATGTCACAGAGTTCTTCTTACTTTGCTATAACATGCCTTTATATGTTTATTATTTATTTATTTTTGAGACAGAGTCTCACTCTGTGACCCAGGCTGGAATGCAGTGGTGCAATCCAGGCTCACTGCAACCTCCACCTCCTGTGTTCAAGTGAGTATTGTGCCTTAGCCACCCGAGTAGCTGGAATGACAGGCGTATGTCACCATGCCTGGCTAATTTTTGTATTTTTAGTAGAGACGGGCTTTCACCATGTTGTCCAGGCTGCTCTCAAACTCCAGACCTCAAGTGATCCACCTGACTCGGCCTTCCAAAGTGCAGGCATTATAGCTGTGAGCCACCGCACCCTGGCCTTTGTCTTTATTTTTCAGGACACTTTCTCATATACGATTTGTTGTAGGTAGAACATTTTATCTGCATAGAGTCCCTGACCAGGTCTCCCCTTTCTGTTAACCCAAGAGTCTTACAAATTATAAAATTTTGGAGCTGATATCTATCTTAGATGTCACTTAGTTTAATTTCCTCATTTTGCAAATGAGGATGCTGAAGCCTAGAGATGTGCATAACAAACATTGTCTATCTTTTCTTTCTAATTACAATCACTCCTTGAAGGCAAAGACTACATTTTACGCACATCCCCATGTGTCTGCAAAATCTAAATATGCTTTGGTGTTGAGAAAATAATAACTACTATGGAAGGTTGTGATATCATTGTAGAGTCAAAATACCAAAACACTGCGCCTGTAATGCTTAAAACCAACAGCAGAGAGGACGTAGACTTTTGCCTCTACCGTATTTCTGTTTGTCCCCTGCCATCTGTTAGGCCCTTGGATAAACTCAATCCCCGTAAAGGACAGTGTGTGTTGTATGTGGCAAAGAGACCCTGGGCTCTGAGGCTGGACAGATCTGGATTGAATTCTACCACTTTGCCAGCTTGTGGCCTTGGTTAACTAACTTAACCTCTCTGGGCTTTAACAAGAACCATAAGGCAAACTTGAAGTGAGAATCAGATACAAATTAGAAAGGCATCTACCACATATGTGCTGCATAACAGTCAGCTATTATTATTAAAGTCTATTTGATATAACTAGGGGAAATACATGCGTAGGATAGATACAACAATCTCCAAACTTGTCTTCCTAAGGGAAATAAGCAGTACAACAAAATGAATGGAACTAGAGAAACTTACTTATTTCATTAATCTTTTGAAGAGCCATAAAATATTAGGGCTCAAGATAAAAATAAAGTAAAGGAGGTGGGGTTGGGGGCCCAAAGGTGATGCTATGCCAAAACAACAGAAAAATTCAGTTATAGAAAGCACTTTTCTTCTTTTTTATTTTGCTATTTGGACAAAGCAAAAATATTTTGCATGATTGCCTTTACTCATTTTTTTTCACTAGCAGTTTTGTTTATGTGGAGCATAGACAAAAATAAATCAACTGTATGATGTCATTCAATTGCTCACTAATGTAGAGGTATAGAAGAGAAATCCATGGAATTTGCAGTCACATGGACCTAGGTTCCAATCATCACTTCTTATTTGGAATATTATGAGATAGTGTAGAAATAAAAGCATCTGGCAAAAGAACTTGAGTCAGATACATATTTTACTGCAATTTTCAAAAGATATTTAAATCAACAAAGGCTTCTCTTCTGTTTCCTTTAGGAGTGTAAGATGCAAATGCAAAATCTAACATGGATACAAGTCTGTAGATCTGTGACATGTCTCCAGGGGGTATTTAGTGCATGCCCAGTAAATGCATATGAGGCAATAATACAGCAGCTTTCACTGGAAGCATTAAAGCATTGCACAGAATTTCTTATTAATTTTCTTTTGATCAAGTTTAGGGAAGTTTAGAAAATAAGAGAGGAAATCTGGTACACTAGAAGTGGCACAAGACTTAGAGTCAAACACATGCAATTCAATTCCTGCTTTGCTTTTTATGAACTCAGTGAGTTTGGAATGCTGTTTAATCTATCCAAAACTGTTCCCTTATCTTTGAAATTAAGATAGAGAAGTGACTTTACAGATGTTTCATGAGGACCAAATGAGATGACATACATGAAATTTTTGGCACATAGTAGGTGCTCAAATTTTAGTAGTTTTCTGGCCTTCTATATCTTTTTCTCCCCTGTAGAAATAATTGTGAAAATAAAATTCATTTTTATGATCATTAAAATACCTCTTACATAAGTTTCCCTCCATGAAACTTATATTTTAAAATTAAATTATAAGAGGCAACCCAAAGAACAAGAGAAAATATGTGCAAAGCACATGTCTAATGAAAGACTAGTATCCAAAATATACAAAGAACCCTAGAACACAAAAGTATCAAGAAAAATAACCCTATTAAAAAATAGGCAAAGGAGTTTAATAGATGTTTCTCCAAAGAAGATATATAAATGTTCATTAAGCATGTGAAACTACGCTCGATGACATTAGTCACTAGGGAGATGAAAATTAACATCATGCTGAGGTGATAACCACTTCACACCCACAGGGATGAGCATAATCAAAATGACAGACAATAGTGGAGAAATTGGAACCCTCATGCATTGCTGGTAGGAATGTAAAATGTGCAGCTGCTTTGTAAAACGGTTTGGCAGTTCTTCAAAAATCTAAACATAGAGTTAGCAGACAACCTGGCAATTTCACTTCTAGGTATATATCCAAGAGAAGGGAAAACATATGTCCACAAAAAAAAGTATGTAAGAAGGTTCATAGCACCCTTATTCATAATAGCTGAAAAAGTGGCAACAATCCAAATGTCCATCAACGTACGAATGGTTAAACAAAATATGGTGTATCTATACATAGAAATACTATTTGTAATAAAAAAGGAATGAAATATTGATATGTGTTACCACATGGATGAACCTTGTGAATATTATGCTAAGCAAAGTGAGGTAAGTTACAAAAGATCACATATTATATTATTTCATTTATAAGGAAACGTTTAGAATAGGCAAATGCATAGAGACGGAAATAGGACTACTGGTTGCCAGGGAGTGGAGGGGAAAAGGAACCAGAAGCCATTGCTAGTGGATATATTATTGTTCGTTGGTTTTTTAAATAGATTTTTTTTCTTTTTTACTTATTTTACTGTTTTTGATTTTTTTTTGTTTTTTATAGACAGGATCTCACTGTATTGCCCTGGCTGTTCTGAACTCCTGGCTTCAAGCAATCCTCCTGTCCCAGCCTCCCAAAGTGCTGGGATTACAGGCATGAGCCACCACACCTGGCCTAGACTATTTTTTAGTGCAGGTTTAAGTTCACAGCAAAATGGAGTACAAAGTACAGAAATTTCCCATTTACCCCTTGCTGCCCCATACGCACAGTTTTCCCACTATCAAAATCCCACACCAGAGTGAAACATTTGTTACAATTGATGAAACTACATTAACATATCATTATCACCCAAAGTCCATAGTGTACATCACAGTTCACTCTTGGTGGTACACGTTCTATGAGTCTTGACAAATGTATAGTGACATGTATCCACCATCATAGTATCTTACAGAGTAGTTTCATTGCCCTAAAAATACTCTGCACTCTGCCTATTTGTCCCTCATTCCCTTTACCACTGGAAAACACTGAATTTTTTCCAGTCTCCATTATTTTGCTTTCTTCACAGTGTCATATAGTTGGAATCATACAGTATAAAGCTTTTTCAGATTGGCTTTTTTCAATTAGGAAAATGAATTTAAGGTTTCTTCACATCTTTTCATGGTTTGATAGCTCATTTCTTTTTAGCACTAAATAATATTCTATTGTCTAGCTATATCATCGTTTATTCATTCACCTTCTGAAGGACATCGTGGTTGCTTCCAAGTTTTGGCAAGGAAGAGTAAAGCTGCTATAAACATCCATGTGCAAGCTTTGTGTAGACATAAGTTTTTAACTCTTTTGGGTAAATACCAAGGAGTGTGATTGTTGGATCATATGGTAAGAATATGTTCAGTATTATAAGAACTTCCAAACTATCTTCCAGTGTGACTGTACCCTTTTGAATTCTCACTAGAAATGAATGAGAGTTCCTGTTGCTCCCCATCCTTGCCAGCATTTGGTGTTGTTAGTCTTTTGGCCGTTCTAATGGTATATGGTAGTATCTCTTTGTTATTTTAATTTTCAATTCTCTAATGACATATGATATTGAGCAACTTTTCATATGCTTATTTATCTTCTGTGTAACTTTTTTTGGTAAAATATCTGTTCAAGTATTATACATTTTTACATTGAGCTATTACTTTTCTTGTTGAGTTTTCAAAGTTCTTTGTATGTTTTTGATTACAGCCTCTTATCAGATATGTCTTTTTTTTAAATTTTATTTTAAGTCCTGGGATCCATGTGCAGGATGTGCAGGTTTGTTACATAGGTAAACGTGTGCCAAGGTGGTTTGCTGCACCTATCAACCCATCACCTAGGTATTAAGCCCAACATGCATTAGCTATTTATCCTGATTCTCTCCCTCCCCTGACTCCCTGCCAACAGGCCCCAGTGTGTGTTGTTCCCCTCCCTGTGTCCATGTGTTCTCATTGTTCAACTCCCACTTGTGAGTGAGAAGATACAGCGTTTGGATTTTTGTTCCTGTATTAGTTTGCTGAGGATAATGGCTTCCAGCTCCATCCATGTCCCTGCAAAAGACATGATCTCATTCCTTTTTATGGCTGCATAGTATTCCATGGCATACATGCACCACATATTCTTAATTCAGGCTATCGTTGATGGGCATTTGCATTGATTCCATGTCTATGCTATTGTGAAGAGTGTTGCAATAAACATACATTTGCATGTATGTTTATAATAGAATGATTTATATTCCTTGGCTATATACCCAGTAATGGGATTGCTGGGTCAAATGGTATTTCAAAGTGGGCAGAGAACATGAACAGGCACTTCTCAGAAGAAGACATTTATGCAGCCAACAAACATATGAAAAAATGCTCAATATCACTGATCATTAGAGAAATGCAAATCAAAACCACAATGAGATACCATCTCATGCCAGTCAGAATGGTGATTATTAAAAAGTCAAGAATCAAGAGAAACTGGTGAGACTGTAGAGAAATAGGAACACTTTTACATGTTGGTGGGAATGTAAATTAGTTCAATGATTATAGAAGACAGTATGGCGATTCCTCAAGGCTCTAGAACCAGATAAGTCTTTTGAAAATATTTCCTCCTAGGTCTGTGGCTTCTCTTCTCATTCTCTCTTTGCTTTTGCTACTTTTATTTTAGGTTCAGGGAGTACATGTGCAGGTTTGTTACATGGGCAAATTGCATGTTGCTGAGGCTTGGTGTATGAATGATCCCATCACCCAGGTAGCGAATGTAGTATAAGTAGCCTTCCAACCCATGCCTCCTTCCCATCCTCCCCCATGAAGCAGTCCCCAGTGTTTGTTGTTCCTATCTTTTTGTCTATATGTATTCAATATTTAGCCTCCACTTCTAAGTGAGAACATGTGGTATTTGATATTGTGTTCCTCTATTAGTCGGCTTTGCTGAGAGTTTTTATTATAAATGGATGCTAGATTTTTTCAAATGTTTTTTCTGCATCCATTAACATGATCATGTGATTTTTTAGCCTGTTGATGTGATAAATTACATTAATTGATATTCAGTTGATATTCAACTATACCCAGTTAATTGATGGTGCTATTGAGTTCAACTATGCCCTTACTGATTTTCTGACTGCTGTATCTGTCCATTTCTAATTGAGGGATGTTGAAATCTTCAACTATAATAGTGGATTCATTTCTTTCTCCTTGTAGTTAAATCAGTTTTTACCTCACATATTATGCTACTCTTTTGTTAGTCATATAAATGTTAATTTTTTTATGTCTTCTTGGAGAACTGACATTTATCATTATATAATGGCCCATTTTATGTCCAATAACTTTCCTTCCTTTGAATGCTGTTCTGTCTGAAATTAACATAGCTACTCCTGCTTTACTTTGATTAATATTAGCATTGTATATCATTCTCTATCCATGTACTTTTCATCTATGTATCTTTATATTTAAAATGGGTTTCTTATAGACAACAAATAGTTGGATCTTGTTTTTTGCCCACTCTAACAATCTCCATACTTTAACTGGTGCATTTAGATCATTGATGTTCAAAGTGATTCTTGATATTGTTGGATTAATGTTTGTCATAGTTGCTATTATTTTCAGCTTGTTGCCCTTATACTTTGTCCCAATTTTTTCCACTTTTTTTTTTTGCCTTTGTGGTTTTAATTGTTTATTTTATATAATACCATTTTATCCTCTCTCAGTATGTCAGTCATGATACTTTAATTGTTTTAGTGGGTTTTTAAAACTATTTTTAGTACTGTAGTCTTTTTTTACTATTATAATATTTTTTCTAGAATTTATAATACACATTTACAACTAATCTAAGCCCACTTTCAGAAACACTATACCACTTGTATTAGTCCATTCTTGCACTGCTATAAAGAAGTACCCAAGGCTAGGTAATTTATAAAGAAAAGAGTTTTAATTGGGCCACAATTTTGCACACTGTACAGGAAGCATAATGACTTCTGCTTCTGGGGAAGCCTCAGGAAGCTTTATACATGGCAGGAGGCAAAAGGGGAGTGATGCACTTCTTACGCAGCAAGAGCAGGACTTGTGGAAGAAAAGTGTTCCACACTTTTAAACAATCAAATCTTTGAATAACTCACTTACTATCACAAGAAGAGCACCAAGAGGATGGTGCTAAACCATTAATGAGAACTACACCCACATAATCCAATCACTTCCTCCCAGTCCCCACCTCCAACACTGGGGATTACAATTCAACATGAGATTTGAGTGGAGACACAGATTAAAACCAGGTGATTCCACCCCAGCACCTCCCAAATCTCATGTCCTTCTCACATTGCAAAATACAGTCATGCCTTCCCAACAGTCCCTCAAAGTCTTAACTTATTCTAGCATTAACTCAAAAGTTCAAAGTCCAAAGTCTCGTCTAAGACAAGGTTAGTTCCTTCCACCTATGAGCCTGTAAAATCAAAAACAAGTTAGCTACATTCAACATACAATGGGGGTATAGGCATTGGGTATACATTGCCATTCCAAAAGGGAGAAATCAGCCGAAAGAAAGGGACTATAGGACCCAAGCAAGTCCAAAACCCAGCAGAACACTTATTGAATCTTAAAGCTCCAAAATAATCCCTTTTGACTCTATGTCTCACATCTAGGGCATACTAATGCAAACAGGGGGCTCCCAAAGCCTTAAGCAGCTCTGCCCCTGTGGCTTTGCAGGATCCAGTCCCAGTGGCTGCTCTCAAAGACTGAAGTTGAGTGTCTGCAACTTTTCCAGGCACAGAGTGCAAGCTGCTAGGGGACCTACTATTCTGGGATCTGAAGAATAGTGGCCTCTTTCTCACAGCTCCACTAGGGAGTGCCCCAGTGGGGACTCTGTGTAGGGGCTCCAACCTCACGTTTCCCCTCTGCACTGCACTAGTAGAGGTTCTCCATGAGGACTCTGTCCCTGCAGCAGGCTTCTGCTTGGACATCCAGGTATTTCCATCCATCCTCTGAAATCTAGGCAGAGGCTTCCAAGCCTCAACTCTTCTTACATTCTGCACACCTGCAGGCTTAATGCCACATGGAAACAGCCAAGGCTTATGGCTTACATCTTCTGAAGAAGTGGTCTGAGATGTACGTGGGCCCCTTTGAGCCACAGCTGGAGCTGAAGCAGGTGGAATGCAGAAAGCAGTGTCTAGAGGTGGCGCAGGGCATTGGGGTCCTGGTTCTGGCCCACAAAACCACTGTCTTCCTAAGCCTCTGGGTCTGTGATGGGAAGGGCTACTGTGAAAATCTCTGAAATGTCTTAGAGGCCTTTTCCCTATTGTCTTGCATATTAGCACTTGCCTTCCTTTTAGATATGCAAATTTATGCAGCTTGCTTGAATTCCTCTTCTGTAAATGGGCTTTCCTTTTCTACCACATGACTAGGCTGCAAATTTTCCAAACTTTTAGGCTGTGCTTCCCCTTTAAATATAAGTTCCAGTTTCAGGTTATTTCTTTGCTCATGCATATGAGCTTAGCTGTTCAAAGCAGCCAGGTCACATCTTAAATACTTTGCTACTTAGAAAGTTCTTGTGCCAGATACCCTAAATCATTATTCTTAAGTTTAAAGTTTCACAGATCCCTAGAACCGAAGCACAAGTTCTTTGCTAAAGCATAACCAAAGTGACCTTTGTTCCACTTCCCAATAAGTTCCTCATTTCCATCTGAGACCTCATCAGCCTGGACTTCATTGTCTATATTACTATCAGCATTTTGATCACAATTTAACAAGTCTCTAGGAAGTTTCAAATTTCTCTTCATCTTCCTTTCTTCTTCTGAGCCCTCCACAGTCTTACAACCTCTGCCTGTTACCCAATTCCAAAGCTGCTTTCACATTTTCAGGTATCTTTATAGCAATGCTCCACTTCTCAGTACCAATTTTCTATATTAGTTAATTATTGCACTGCCATAAAGAAATATCTGAGACTACATAACTTACAAAGAAAATAGGTTTAATTGGCTCACAGTTTTGCACACTGTACAGGAAGCATATTGGCTTCTGCCTCTTCGGAGGCCTTGGGAAGCTGTTACTCATAGAAGAAGGCAAAGGGGGAGTGAGGTACTTCTTACATAGCAGGAGCAGAACTCTAGGTGGGTGGGGGGAAGTGCTACAGACTTTTAAACAACCAGATCTTGCAATAACTCACTCACTCACTATCACAAGAAGAGCACCAAGAGGATGGTGCTAAACCATGAATGAGAACTACACCCACATAATCCAATCACCTCCCCCAAGCCCCACCTCCAACACTGGGGATTACAATTCCACATGGGATTTGGGCGAGAACAGAGATTTAACCATATCACCACTTCACAGGTAATGTATCTTGTAATAACAAAATAATTTGAATTATTTCCTCCCATCCCTCGTATCATGGCTGTCATTCATTTTACTTGTATATAAGCATACATAAGCATATATATTATATATATACAGAAATTATATATATATATAAAATCAAATAAATTTTTGCTATTACTATTTTGAGCAAACTGTTATCTGTTAGGTCAATTGGGAATACAAAAAAATAAAGTTTTATTTTACCCTAACTTATTCTTTCTTTGATGTTCTTTCTGTCTTTACGTAGATTTGAGTTTCTGACTTGTAATATTTTCCTTCTCTCTAAAGAATTCCTTTTAACATTTTTTGTTTAAGGCCTATTTTGATTTCTGATGATTTCTCTGTTTGCCTGAGAAAGTATTTATTTCTCATTCACTTTTGAAGGATAATTTTAAAGGGTACAGAATTCTAGCTTGGTAGGTAATTTTTTCTTCTCAAGATTTTAAATATTTTGCTCCACTCTATTCCTGCTTATATGGTTTCTGAGAAGTCAGATATAATTCTTATCTTTGCTCCTCTATAGGTAACATGTTTTTCCTCTGGTTTCTTTCAGAATGTTTTGTTTATCTTCGATTTTCTAAAATGTGAAATGATATGTCTATATATAGCTTTTTAAATATTCATCTTGTGTTCTCTGAGTTCCTGGGTCTATGGTTTGGTATCTGTTACTAATTTGAGAAATTCCTTATTGTTATTGCTTCAAATATTTCTTCTGTTCTTTACTCTCTTTTCCTTCTCATATTCCCATTTTGCTTATGTTATACTTTTTATAGGTGAACTGCAGTTCTTAGATATTTGTTCTTTTCACAATTTTCTCTTTGCTTTCCTGTTAGGTATTTCCATGCCATATGTCCAAGCTCAGATACTCTTTCTCAGCCATGTCCATTCCACCAATGAGCATGAAAAGCATTCTTCATGTCTCTTTGTGTTTTTGCTCTCTAGTATTTCTTTTTTATTCTTAGAATTTTCATCTGTCTGCTTGCATTGTCCATCTGTTCTTGCATGCTATCCACTTTATCCATCTGAGCCCTTAGCATGTGAATTATAGTTGTTTCAAAGTATTGGTCTGATAGGTCCAATATCCCTACCATATCTTAGTCTGGTTCTGATGCTTGCTGTCTCCTCAAACTGTGCTTTTCTGTCTTTTAGTATGCCTTGTAATTTTTCCTTGATGGCTGGATATGAGGTGCTGGGGAATAGACTTGCTACAGAAAGGCTTTTAGTAATGTAGTGGGAAGGTATTGAGGATGGGAAAGCATTCTATAGAACTAAGATTTGTCCTCAGTCTTTTAGTAAGCCTTTGAACTGAGAATTTCAGAAGCGCTTCTCAGTTTTCTCTCTCACGAAGTGAAACAGGATGACTACAGGAGGCAGGAATTGGATATTTCTCTTCTGCCAGGTCACTTAAGTGCTAATAAAACTGTAACAGCTTACACTATAGTAAAATAGTGTCTCTAGAGGGCAGACCTGTTAGGAAGAGCAGAATGCTTTGGTCTATTTCAGAGAATTGGTTTCTTTTCTCCTCTCCCTGCCAGAAGCACATGGAATTTTTCTCCAATATCCATTGTGATAATGTAGTTGAACTCCTAGGGGTAAAACTCACAAAAGTGGGGGGATCTCCCTATGACTGGTTTCCCTGGGAGTTTTTAATGCTTACACTTGTCCTATTGTAGGAACCACTCAGGTCTCCTACTCAGGCACTGGTTGGTTCCAATGGAGGTTTCTTCTTAGGGATTTCTGCTACAGTGAATTGTGATTTTTTTTTTTTATATTGGTCTGTCTCTCTAATTTTGGGGGCAGCAGATTTTCCTTCTGACCTCACTTTTCTGAAAGATCTAAGAAGAGTTGTTGATTTTTCAGTTTGTTCAGGTTTTTGCTTGTTAGGATAAAGTGACAACTTCCAAGCCCCTTACATATGAGACCAGAAACCAAAACTTGGAATTTTTTTTTTTGGAGTAGTGAAAATTCTCTGGAGCTAGATAGGGATGATGATTTAACAACTCTGTTAATATTCTAAAAACTACTGAATTATATACTTTTAAAAAGTGAATGTATGTCACTTTTTAGTATGCCAATTGAATCTCAATAATAAAATCATAGAACAGATTAGCCAGAAACACAAATAACATTCACAATTTTCACTCCCGATGACAAAATAAAAAGATGCTTGAGAAATGCTATTTAGGACAAAAGTAGTCCTATAATAAAATGTATTTAAATGCTATGTCAAAAAGCACAGACCATAATATAATGCTGTTAGGTGACAGGGCCGTAGTGTCATTTCATCAATTACTTTGCTTCAGTATGTTTTTTGACTTGAATAAAATAGTGTTCACCATTAGTCAACAATTTCAACTGATAGCCCTTTATGTTATCTCCCAGATAATATTCAATATTTAGAAGTCAGATAGGCAGCAATGTTTATTCTAAAACTGAATTCATAGATGTTTTTCTAGTCTGTGGGCTAGAATATGGGCCCATGTAAAGTAATACTCTAGACTCCAAAGGAGAGAAAGTTGATCAAAACTAGTCAGGTTTCAAAGCCCCAGCCATTTACTGGGAAAATGCTCCCAGAAGATGACTCTGGCATTGACTTGGAAACTAGAAGAATAAGGATGTGTAAACCAAAATGACAGAGAAAATAAAGACCTGCAGCTTTGCAGTGATAACTTTTGGATGGAACAGATTTGTGTCTCAATTCTGCAACTATGTCTAAACAACCATGATTAGAAGTTTGTCTTAGATCTCAGAGGGTGACATTAAAAACATCTCTTATTTTTTTGAAATTATTAAGGCTCAGAACAGACCTGGCCTGCAGATGGGGTCATATGTGGATCCAGTAATGGAAAGATACGAGACGCAGAGGTTGAGGAATTCAGGCAGAGGCTGGCGTGTGGGGAAGAGTTTTAGTGTGTGCTGGTTAAAAACTTATTGTTATATTAAGACTCAGGAACCAAACTGCCTGGATTTGAATCCTAGTCCTATCTTTTACTAGCTGAGTGACACTGGGCAAGTTATATAATCTCTCATGCCTGAATTTCCTTATCTGTGAAATGAGAAAAAGAAAAGTACTACTTCGTAGGGTAGTTTGTGATAAGCACTACAGATATAATAGCTTTGATAAGAGATCAAGAAATGAAGAGCAATGAAAACAAACTCACTGTAGAATTATATAGGCCATATATCTATATATACAAATATATATTTTCTTAGCCACATAATGTGCGGCCTGTGCACACACGTGTACACAAAAATATATTAATAAACGAATCATGGAATAAACACAATTTGAGAAATCTTACTAATTTGCCCTGGTAAGTCATGTTCTCATTCTCACCAGCTGCTCTCACCTGCTCAGACACTTAAGTCCAACATGTTTGAAGGACCATGGCAATAAGTAGACAAAGAAAATATGGAGACTATCAAAGAATTCAAGACTCATTGAGAAACTACCTTAATTCCAGCACAATCCTTGATTGCTGAGGAAAGCAACCCTGGTGTGATCAAACACTTAGCAGTGCCCATAAACTCTGAATTGCAGTAACGACACAAGGCCAGACATTCCTGAAGCCCCAGCTTAAACTGCCTCTTTCCACCACTATTATTGTGTAGATATTTAAATTGTCAAAGTCTCTATTTGACTGTCAACATTTGAAATTACAGTATGTATTTATATTTCCTTGAGAATTTGTGGGATAAATTTCAGTATAATATGTACTTACACTTTCTTGGAATATGTAAAAACGAAATAAGAGAATAAAGTTAACAGCACAGAAATAAAATTAATGCGAATAACGAAATTCTATTTTTAAGCAGAATTGTTTAATTCAGAAAGGGAGATAACGGGTACATATAATCAAAATGACCATTTTCTCTCAACTCTTCTACTTCACTGCATTCCTTCTGCAGCTAAAATCAGAAAGAAGGTAGATGGCAGTGTTACGCCCTAAGATTGTAACTTGTAAAGAGAGAAGAAAATAATTCTTTTCTAAACTGTTGCAGGTATAGTTCAGTCATTAGTTTAGTAGCATTGGACAGACCTGGGTTTGATTCCTGCTCTACCTATTATTCAATGTGTTCCTCATACAGATATTTCAACTGGAGCTTCAGTCTCTTCTTATGTGAAGTGGCAATAACATTAGTCCTCACAGGTACTTAAGTACCTGACACAGTACTTGGCACATACTAGTTTAAATATTCTAGCTATTATCAATTTACTTAAAATTCATATAAGCCATATTATAATTATACTCTTCTACTAACTTAATTTTTTTTGTTCTTGGGTTTAAGAAAACCTAGTGGTTCGTTCCACAGTCATGTTTAATATGGCCTTTTTTTTTCTTCTTGAACTGCAATGCATCTGTAGCTGACCCTTGACTTTATTAGTAGCTCATCAATATATTTGGACAAAAGAAGAGTTTGATGTTTGGTTCATTATTTATGTGAACTCAAGGAGTTCTCATTCAGCATACACAGCTCATTATTTATGTGAACTCAAGGAATTCTCATTCAGCATACACAGCTGAATGAGAATTCTAGAAATGGCCTTTTCAGCAAATGTATGACAAAGAAGCACTTACTTATTAAGATTCTTCCCAAGTAACAACTTGTTTCCATATTATCTAGACAGAGAAAGAAATAAATTCCCATTTGTCTCCAAAAGCAGAAAAAACATCAAGTTGTTCAAAAATTCAGGCTTGGGTAAGGAAAAATTATATTTTCTAATAAGTATTAAAAGGTAATTTTATAATTTTATTTTTTTGAGACGGAGTCTCGCTCTGTTGCCCAGGCTAGAGTGCAGTGGCATGATCTCAGCTCACCACAACCTCTGCCTCCTGGGTTTAAGCGATTCTCCTGCCTCAGCCTTCCAAGTAGCTGGGACTACAGGCGTACGCCACTACACCTGGCCAAATTTTGTATTTTTAGTAGAGACATGTTTTCACCATATTGGACAGGGTTGTCTTGAACTCCTGACCTCGTGATCCACCCGTCTCAGCCTCCCAAAGTGCTGGGATTACAGGTGTGAGCCACTGTGCCCAGCAGAGTTTTTTTTTTTTTAATTTGGTTAACTAAAGGACATTCTTAGGCTATAATTTGATTTCATATTACCATTCAATGTAAAAAGTGTGATATTTGTTTGAGTTACAGGACTGATAATGCAAATTTCTAAAATCTAAAATGCCCTTTTGCTTAGTTTAGAAATGAAAATAATACAATAAAAGAGAAAACATCTTCTTGGCAAAGATTAACTTAGGAGGAAGGATCCAAGAACACTGCAGGACATGAGTTCAACATGATTATCAACAAGAAGGAAGGAAACTTGGTCATTAATCATTTGTTTTGGAAATATATTTTGAAAATGCTTCTAAGTCTTTGCACTGTGCTATATGCACTGGGGACAGTCATGTTAAACAATTCTTGCCTTAAAGAAGCTTACGATCTAGCAAGAGAGGGAGACTGAGCCATTAATGGCTATACTACATCAATGGTTATAACCATTGTATAGCCATCGATGGTTATATCACATCAGTGGTTATGTTTCATTAGCAAGCAGATACAGGATGCTTTGGGAACATCATGGGAGGGAAGTCATGGGATGAGAAAAAATGAAACTGAAAGAGACTCCTCAGAAAAAGCAAAAACAATATTGATTTTAATAAAATGTCCGCCCTTTTATAATCAAACACATTTAATACTTTATCTGTATAATACATTGAAGTATGTCTTGTTCTTTAAAATATAGTTTCTCCAAATGATTCTGAGGCTCAATCATGATTACAAGATACATGAAATTAGGCACATTAACATAACACAACTATCAGTAATCTTTACAGTGCATTATTTATAAGACGCCACAAGTCACACAGTTTATACATGTTAAAATGGGCTATATGAAGTATTCTCAGTTTTTGTGTATTTTTTCCCTGCTAGGTGAAGTGAATATTCTTTTAACATTGTACTTGGTGTTATCTCCTTTGAAAGATGGACATTGAAAGTTAAAAATCAGTCACTATATAGGCACTGCTGTAAGGAAAACACCTTTTGTGTTTCTATATATTGTAAGTGGAAATGCCTTTTGAGTACATATTTATGCCAGAAAGCTTGACAAACACTGAACAGTCTGTTAAAAAAAAAAAAAGGAAAATCTCTTGACCATCAATTCAAATGAATATAATTTAACTATTTGCAGCAATACTAATTTACTTTATTAATTACTCTGAAATGCTCTTGTTGTCAGGTACCAAAATAGTTTTGAAGTTAGGGAGCTGCTTTCTCTCTTCATTCTTGTGGGTGCCCTAATTCCCTGTAATATTTGCAGCTGAGAAGTACGTATTTTTATTCATTTTTAAATTTTCATTTAAGTGACAATCAATCGGGAGCAAATTAAATCCTCCCTTAAGGTGAAAAAAAAAAAAACACAAAAAACACAAAAAACACCAAAAATCAGAAACCCCAAACCACTTCTGACTGACTTCAGACCCTCCTTTGGCTCCTGAATGCTGCTTTTGCATACTGTTACTACTGTAACACACTAAAATGATGCCTATCTTAAAATAAGGACGGCCCAATCTATTGACAGTCTAATCTAATCTAATCAAGATGACCCAATCTAATGGCAGTATTGGATGGCAAGTACTTCTGAAGTCGGTTAATAGTAATACTTTAAAGAAATTTCATTCCAATAAGTACAATATAAAAGTCTTTATAATATATGCATAAATTCACAAAAAGCACTTCAAAGATGTCTAGTCAAAACTATTTCCAGAAGACCCCAAAGCCCACACCTTTTGTTCCAAATGTAATTATGACAACTACAACAAAAGCAGTAAAAAGCAAGACAAGAAAATCTTAGTCATTTTCAAATGATTTCAACCCCATTCCTTGGGAGAACAGGTAGTCAAAATATGTTGCAGGTTGTGCTTGTTTTTAAACAGACGTCATCTGGGACCATAGGCTATACGTAGTTTCAGATTCTTTCATTATCATCATTGTTGATTTTTTTAAATGCGACTGGGCTTGCTTGCTTCAAAGAAGTCTTGGAAACATCCGTGTGCATGGTGGACATGGCTATTGTTTCATAATCATCATCCCGAGACCGGAAATCACAAAAGTTAAAGAAGAACTGCAAGTCTCTCTGGAAGTTTTTGTTCAGGAATCCATAAAATATGGGGTTGACACAAGTGGATATCATTGCTGTGAGGTGGCAGAGCAGGAATAACAGATTGTGGTTGCAGGTAGCAATGATCTGATGATTCCAATCAAACACAGTGTTAAAGATGGTAAGAGGTAGCCAGCAGACTGCAAATGCTACCACAATGGAGAGCAGCATGATATTGATTCTTTTGGTTTCACTGGACCTGTACTTATTGTCTCTCATCTTGTCCATCATGTTGTTTCTCCTTTTTAAGCGTATATATATCTACGGAAGAAAAACAAATTTAAATAGAAACACTCATTTGATGAGGAATTCTGTGTAAAGAAGGTAAAAAATGAAAATGATAGAAAAAAAAGTTTTCTTACCTTGAAGTAGCAAATAAATATAAAACAAAGTGGACCAAAATACTGCAGCACCAAGAGGAGAGTGGTATAAGACAACCTATGAGAGTCCGATGGAAATTGATCAAAGCACACGTATTTGTCTTTGTACGCATCAAGTGTTACATTTTGGAACGGCTCATCAGTCATTACTTGGTAGATCAGGAAAGGCAGAGAAGAAGCCACAGCAAGGACCCAAATCACAGCAATACCTACATAAGCATGTCTATTATTTGGTCTCCACCCTCGAGGGTTGATTATCAGCTGATGTCGTTCCACAGCAATGAGAACCAGAGAGAAAATGGACACAGTGATTGAAACACATTGCACAAAAGGATTCAACTTACACATTGCCTCACCAAAGACCCAGTGGTCCATTAATGTGTAGACAAATGTAAAGGGGAGACACATGATGGCGACAAGCAAGTCTGAGAAGGAAAGGTTCACAATCAGGATGTTGGTAACATTTCTCATCTCCTTTTGTTTCAGGATGATTATGATCAAGGCCAGGTTTCCAGAGACACCAAGAATGATCACAGCTCCATAAGCAAGAGCTAAGGTAAATATCATGGCCAAGGGCAGATGACAATCATCATTTTCAAAAGCCAAAAGCTGGGCATTCTTCTCTGAGAAATTAGAGTGGACTGAGTGGTTTTCAACCTGGGAAAATAATGTTGAATTCATTTTGATTGGTTTGGTTGTTATGGATTATTTTAGACAAATGGACAGTATGTTTCTTCAAAGCAGGTCAACTGTTCAGCTTATTCTTATTCCCCATATTGGAATCCATTTACCAAAATTATTCTGAATTCTTCATTCCCTTGAACTGAACAATCTGTAAAGAGAAAATGACCAATTGCATTACTAATTTTATTGAGGGCAGTCAAAATGAATTCTGACTCACAGAACTCTTTAAAGTGAAAACACTGAAATAAACAAAATGTAATCTTGTAAACATCTTTCTAAAATAGCAGAAATAGTGAAAATACACTGAATAAAGAGAAAATAAAATTTTTAATTGGACTTGCTTACAGAACAAGTCTTAGTAAAACATAGTGGTCTATAAGTCAGTGAGGAATATATAAATCTTATGCCCCAAGTCTTACATAAACAGCAACAACAGCACATTCCTAAACATTGTAAGAATATGAATGTATAAAAACCACTTAATGCACAGATTAAAACATAAGAAAAATAAACAAAGCAAAACAAAATAAATTACCTAATTCTTCCATATGCTATAGAAATGGAAGAATTAGTGTCAAGGTCAAGTTGTAGCAATAGCTCCACCATACATACACTGGACTGCTTTTTAGGGCAGATGCTATTCAGCACAAGTATATTCAACAAAAGATGATCAATACAGTGAAACATCAAAAAACTTTGCCATGAATGACTATTGAGAGACTACACAATGTTTAATCTGGAAAATACTTAGTAGGAATGGTATAGATGTCTTCTCGTATTTTAATGGGTACCATGTAGAACACAGCGTTGAGCTTAGAATGTTACATCTAATTATATGTACAAGTTAAAATTAGGGCCAAGAGGTGTACATTATTTTTTTTAAATCACATCATTATGAGGAACAAAAGTTTAATAAAATGGAATTACATGCCTGGAAATCTAGCAAGTGTTCCATATACAAAAGTTGATAACCACCATATGAAAGACCATTTCAGACAGTTCCTGTACTGTGTAGGAGATTCTAACTTTAAGAGTCTGTTATTTTATTAATACGTTAGAAGCTTTCAAGGATTTCTAAGGTATTATTTATGTAAGTATCTTTCCTACCCACCAGACTATATGTGTGTCCAGTGCAAAGATCTAGGTTTTAGTTGTAATTTTGATTTTTCACAGTATTTTGTGATATATTTTTCTCTTATTAACACAAATCACAGACTTGTAGAGTTTTAAAAAGTTTGACATTATTTTAAAAACTCCTTTCAAAAATAAGTCTGATGTTCCCTAGATTACTAATATGTGAGACAGGGTTTCTTATGTTAATTAACAGGCCATCATGCTTGTATTAAGAAACTGAATTTCATTCTTTTCTTTCTCAAATAAGACCAATAAAGAAAATCGTGCAGAGTTACTTCCATTGAAAGAAAGATAATAAACTTAATAAGCCAGAAATGCATTTGCCTTTTACTTAATGCCTCTAATGAACCTTTCCTTTAATATTTTTGCTTTCTAGAACATGTTTTTTTTTTAAATTTAATATTATGAAACCATGATTTGGCCTTATAAAACTTAAGAAGAATAAAGTAAGGGTTGCTATAATGAAGTCAGAATGAAAATATTAAATAATGGTAATGGAATGATTTCAGGTATGAATGTGATTAGAAACGTGGCTCTCTCTTCCTCTATGCATCAACCTGTAATGACTCCCTAATACTTATGTGATAACCACATTTTTTCTTTCAAGAATTCCAAAGGCAGAGAGAATGATCAGTGATTGTCAGAGTTTGAAAACAATCTCAAAGGAGCAGTAATAACTTCAAATTATTTGGAAATCTCTTATTTTAAAAATTCAAGAAAATTTAGCATCATATTTCCTATTTGTTACTAAAGAGATATTAAACATGACTTATGAATTAATTATAAGTTTCCCTTCATTATTTAAAGTAAAACTAGCAGAGCAGGGAAAAGCTTTTTATCCTTGTCACCAAGTACCAACAAGTGAATGAGGACCCTGGTTTGAGACACATGAGAGAGAGAATACTAAGTACATTCCGCAGCCTGACACATTAAGACCTCTGCATTATACCTTTTCCACACTTTACTCTAATAATCCCAATGTGAATGTGAATACACTGTTCTAGGCAGGCGAGTCTGTTCACAGTCTACCAAATATAGCTCTGCATCTCCACCTCTGCCATTTTTATTGCTGGGTGTTCTCTCTCTCCCACCATCAATACAAACTCTACCCATCTTTCAAAGCACCATTTAGTTCCTAGAATCCTTAATTGGCTCCTCTCATTTTTAATATAACATCTTTGATGTAGGCATTGTGCATACTTCATAGCACCTTGCAAGTATAAGATTTAAAATAAAACTGTGTTGACTGATATAACTGATGCATGGTTGGAATAGTAGGTTCTTGGGTAAATTAATCCTAACATCAATAGCTCAATTCCATCATAGTCCTTGAACATGCAAAATGTATGCTAATCACAACAGCCGTGCTCCTAGGTCATGTATATAGGGGAAAATATTACCCTTTATGTAAAAAAAATATTTCTGAAAGAAAATTTATTCATTCAACAAATATTAATTAAACATTTATTTCATGTTAGGCATGGTTTTACTGGAGAGAATGTAACCTTTTCACTGAGTTTCTAGTCTTATGGGCAGAGAAAGACAAGAAGAAAATTAGTAAAAAATATAGTATGCTAGATGATAATAAGTATTATGAAGTAAAACAAAGCAAGAAAGAGGGACTGGGGTTGGGTGAGGTGGTTAACACCTGTAATCCCAGCATTTTAGGAGGCCGAGGCGGATCGCCTAAAGTCAAGAGTTTGAGATCAGCCTGGCCAACATGGTGAAACCTCGTCTCTACTAAAAATCCAAAATTAGCCAGGCGGGGTGGAGCACAGCTGTAGTCCCAGCTACTCGGGAGGCTGTGGCAGGAGAATTGCTTGAACCTAGGAGGCAGAGGTTGCACTGAGCCAAGATCAGGCCACCGCACTCCAGCCTGGGCGACAGAGCAAGACTCCATCTCAAAAAAAAAAAAAAAAGAGAGAGAGAAACTGGGATTTGGGGGAGCTGCAATTTATTACTCGACTGTAAAAGATGGCCTGACTGTCTGAGAAGAAGGTATGTAAGTTAAGACCTGAGAGGAGTGGTGAGTAGGGAAGCCACACAAGTATCTCGGGGATTGCATCCCATAGGGAAAGAACAAACATCCCTAAGGCCTGTGTGTAACTGGTGTGCTAAGTAGCAAAGAGAAGTGGGATAAATAAGGGAGGGACCCTTAGGAAATTAATTGGGAAGGCTAAAGAGGCAGGTACAGACTTCAGGGCCTTTTTTTTTTTTTTTAATGATCTTTGCCTATAATCCTGGGAGAGCTGGGGAGCCTCTGGTGAGTCTTTGGCAAAGGTGTGAAGTTATATGACTTTGGATTTAAAATTATTATTCTAGCTGCTGTTTTCAACACATTTAAGGAAAGAGAAGAAAAGGGGAGATTCATTAGAAAGTTAGTGCAATAATTTGGCAAGAAATAATAGAGACAGAGACCAAGATGTATACCATGGAGAGAAAGAAACAGAAATATTCTACCCACTGACTGATTTGGGCAAAAATGAATACATATAAGAATTCACACAGACATTAAATTATTGCAAAGTACAGGCTACAAACATAGCTTTCTTACAGATGAGTTCAGGTAAAAGCTCTAGTCTGACACTTTTGAAACGGTATTTAATAGGCATGCCCAATGAGGAAGCATTTTTCTTACTAGGTAGAAGTTAATTTAGCTATAGAGAAAATGAAAACTTTATTTTTTTTAAGGTGTTTTCAAGCCTGTTTTACTAATTGTACATTTGGTAGTTATTCCAGTGTGTAAACCAATTCTGCATTGGATAAAATGTGTATTTTCAGTGTACCTTAGTATAATTTCAAGAAAGAATAACTGTCAGAAAAGAACAATACTAAGAGATAATTTACATACCTTATCTTTGCAAAATAAAATAATTTGGTATTTACTATTGTAATCTAATTTGTAAAATAAGCTATGCAGCTACAGAAACTGCAAAAATTAAAGACTTAAGTCTCAGTGTAGCTGCCATGTGCATATAGAGACAACACAGAGACATTACATACATCACCAATTGGCAAATTAGCCCCCTGCAGAGGGAAATTTCCTCTTCTTTCTTTCCAATTAGAATGCTGGCCTTTCATTGCTTGCTCTTCGCAGGGCTGTTACTACTTGAAAATACAGCTCCCTGATCATAACCTGCTGCAGACAAATTTTTTGAAATACTCAGGATTGGCTGTTCACCTCACTTGTGTTGGAAAAGAAATGTCAGCCTTGTGACATACAGCCTCCCAAAGTTACTGGTAGCTTATCTAAATGAGTTACATAATTCTCTGCTCCTTCCTTGCTGGGGAGGGCTTGTTCAACAGACTGCTGCCTGAAGACAATAAAGACTAATAAAGTAGTAGTCACCCAAGAGCACTCAGTTTTTAGTCCTGGGTGGGGAACCGGGTCGGGTTAGCTTCCCGCTGCCTCGCTTGCTTCGCCAGAGAGCCTGCCCAGGGTCGAGGACTAACAGCTACTGCTTTTTTGTTGCAGACCTGACAGACAAGCTCCACATGTCCCCTGCCTGTGTGTGCCATCCCACCAGTCATGCCCTCTTATAGGATGGGGAGTGTGGGAAGCAATGCGTGCTCTAATATGTGTGTGTGTGTGTGTGTTAGTGTGTGTACATGGAAACACTCTCTTCTGCTCCTCTCCTCTAGGTTTTTCCTGTGCTCCAGAAGTTATCAAACAACGAAATGGGAAATGGGACATGTTCAGTCAAAATTCCTGTTGGCACGCTTACCCACCCACCTTTTTCATATTGTGTAACTAGGTGAATCGCCCGAAATTTACTCCATTCCTGACTCCCTACTACTTACTCTCTCTCTCTCTCTCTCTCTCTCTCTCTCTCTCTCTCTCTCTCTCTTTCTCATCAGGAAACCTTTCTACTAGTGATAAAAGACTGGCAAAAGAGAAAAGATACAAACAACCAAAAACAAGCAGATACCAAACCCTACTCAATTCTGTCTTTGGCCCAGTATCAGACCTTAAAACATTCGCATCTCTCCAGTCTACCTGGGAACCAACGGCACACCCTATCAAGTCACCTCCACCTCCTGTGCATTCCCAATCTCCTAACCCAGCCATGTTCCATCATTACTTTTCTAAAAGAAAGAGCTAAAGAGTTCCCCGATTAGAACTCCGATGATTAAAATCTTCGGGTGTCCACCCGGGCGCAGCTCCACACTCGAAGCGCTCAGTATTGGGGAGCACGGCTCCACTGCAGCCCAGACGCGCGGAATCCGCAAGTGGGGGTGGGCTTGCGCTCTGGGGTCCGCGCCGAGGGCTCCTCCCACCTCCGTCCGCTCCCAGCCCGACGCCTGCCGCGGGACCCGGGCGACGGCGGGCGACGCACCAAGCCCACCCTTCTCCGGCTCATCCCAGCCAGTTACTCCGCGAAAACTCCGGTGCGGCTAGAGCCAGCGCCTCCAGTCAGTCCAAGACACATACGGAAGATGAGCGGGTGCGGGATAGACGAACTCGGGCACCTTCCTAGTGCCTTGACCTTTTAAAGAGAACCTGGGTAGAGGAAAACTTGGATCCCCATCCAGAAATTCCCCGGGAGCAGGTGGTGGGAAAGCCCGAACTCCGCGTAGGGGACCCTCTCCTTTCACCCGCGTCGACCCCATACCCTTCGGCAGGAGCCCGCGAACGGTCCGGTGATTTGGAGCAACCTGCGACCTGCTTGCACTGGAGACCACACCTCGGTCCCCCAGAGCCAGTTTCGGACACTGGCGTCGTTTTTCTTCCCCGCTCATCCTTCACCTTGTCAATGAGAGATTTCGCAAAAGTCTCTGGAAAGGCATAAACTCGCAACTTACCCTCTTTGGAATTTGTCTTGTTCGCTCCTGCTTATTGAAGAAGGAAGGGTGGGAATGGAAGGGAGTAGAGAGGGGAAGATCCGCTGGTATCTCTCCTGCTCAGATCCTAAAGATTGGTGTAGCTAGGAAGAGACGCCCCCTTAAAGCCGAACTCCACCTCATCCCGGATCACGTGACGGCGTCCCGCGAGTAGCGCCTGAAGCTCCCCCCGCCCCACAAACACCTCACAAAGGTGCACACCTCGGGGAAGCGTTGCCTAGGAATTTTGGAAAGAAAAGCAATCCAACAGAAGCCACACATTATTCGACACAGACGCCCCGCGCAGGGGAAAGGAAGCCCTTATCCCCACAGTCCTTGACTCCGGGGAAGGGGGAAGGCAGGGCAGTTTCCCAAGGCTTGAAAAAGTCGGTGCCACTGTGGTTTTCTTTGTTTGCAGGTCAGTGCCATCTTGTGGCCGAAGTCGTACCCGGTTGGAGAGCTCGAGCGCCAGCCCAAACCGGGAATCAAAAGGCTCGCTGGGAAACATGAAATTCGCCACAATAATGGCACTAATATTTTATTTTGTGACGCTCAAATAACTCTCACGCCAGTGCCGAGAATTTGTTTTCCTCAGTTTATACGTGAATTAAGAGAAGAGCTTTAAAAAGTCAAGGCAGACAGTCGGCCCTCCTTTCTTTGGCCCACTGAGAAAATGCATTAAGTCAGATTTGTTCCCAGCGCTAAGTAGCTTTTTAGTTTTTTTAGGGGAGAACCATGAACTGAATATTTCCCTGGTGGTCGAAAAGAGTCAATGCAATTTTCTCGGTGATTAGTACTACAGTACTGAACATTATGTAGAAAAAAATAGAACGTACACCGAGTACGTTGAAGGCGGCCAACCCCATCATGGTGCCCGATGATTCAGGCCAGTTACTGACACACTGATCTGAGATGTTTTACCTGATTCTATTCTAGTTTCAAAAGTCAACGTTGTAAAACACACACACACACACACACACACACACACACACACACACATATATTATGTAGACGATGGACTGATGCAAATGAGTAGAACTTCTTCCAAATAAAAGTGTTAAAAATAAGAAGTCTTTCTAATAAAGATAGAGGGCACTGCCTAGATAATTTATAAAGATTACAAAACAATTCTAATGGCAGTCTTTCTTCTAATTAAAATCAAAATAAAATTCCAAGACAAATGGACTCACCTGAACTTTATACTGTTAAAAAAACTTTTCTTTTTCTGATTGTTATGCTGAATAAACATATTTAAGGTTCAGTATAAGCTCATTTATATAGATAGTGATGAACACAATCTCTGGATGTTTTTCCAAGAAAACTTTCTAAAATATGTGTCACTAGACAATTTTTATATAGTTGGAAAGGGATTGTAATCAAGAATTAAAATATCATGATTATGTAATGACTACTATTAGTGTATAACAACAGATAGAAGCATACATATAAAAATCTCTAATAGTTAAGCAGAGTAAAATGACAACAGATTCATTTATACACACACACACACAAATATATATATATATATACACACACACATACACACATACTTTTTTTTTTTAACCAAGGATGAAAACTTAAGGCCCAATTTAGGAATTTCAACTCTTTCAGGGAACAATAACTAATATTCATTCAGGTTTCTATGCATCCTCTGCCTACTCTATTGCCTGAAGTCACATTCTATTCTCAGAAGGAAGTTTTCCCTGTGGTTTTGATCACCAAATCGGCTATCTTTAGCCTGCTCTAAGAATTACAAATGACGTAATTTAATTCTCTACTAAGAATATATTTTTATGTAGAAACTTTTATTATGTCAGCAAATATTTTGGACTTGAGAATATAATTTGGACTCAGGTGCTATGCTTTCTCTATTTCCCAAGAATACTAATGAAGGCATGTCTGTAAGAGGTCTAAACTATTATGGCCATTGTATTTTATCATTTTATTAACTCAATTTTTATGAAGTGTTCTCCCTAAGGAAAATCTGTGAAACTGCATTCTGGAGTTATTAATATCAAATACCAATCTTTGAAAGATCACTGATCTCAAAGATTCTTTTCTATGACAACGTTATGGTACAAAGAGAAGTTCTGAAATGCTCAATAGCAGCCGCGGGCGGTGGCTCATGCCTGTAATCCCAGCACTTTGGGAGGCCAACGCAGGCAGGCAGATCATGAGGTCAGGAGTTCGAGACCAGCCTGGCCAACAAAGTGAAACCCCGTCTCTATTAAAAATACAAAAATTAGCTGGGTGTGGTGGTGCGTATCTGTTATCCCAGCTACTTAGGAGGCTGAGGCAGGAGAATTGCTTGAACCCGAGAGGCAGAAGTTGCAATGAGCTGAGATCGTGCCACTGCACTCCAGCCCAGGCAACAGAGCAAGACTCTGTTTTGGGGAAAAAAAAAAAAAAAGAAATGCTCAGCGGCAAAATTATATAATTCTTTAGAGATATCATGTACTAGGATTCTTTCCAATGTGAAAAATAGAGAAATTAGGAATAGTCCAATGGCCAAATGCAACATAAAATTCTCCAATAATGTGGTCTTATAGAAGATTTAAAATATGCAAAGTAGTTTGAATTTCTTAGAAAATATTTTTTAAAGACTTTCCTCATTCCAATTTTAAGATCATTTATTTTTCTACTCTTAAGTGAATAATCAGCTGCATACTTTCCTATCTGGGATTCAAATTAGATAAAACTTCATCTTTGCTAGGGAGAAGTTTTTCTTCAATCCTGTATATTTCTTTCTGTAGTTTCATAACAGCCTGACCTATAAACCAAGGGGAATGGTATTAATGACCTATTCTCATGTTCTCTTGGACAACAGTCTGGCTCTGTCATATAAACTGAGGGATAGGATCTACTCATTAAATTTCTGTAAATCTGAGTTTTATATTCGAAACAGTGGAACAATATTATGGCCTGGCTCAGCCTTTAAATTCCATGATTCAGTAACTGTTTAAATAAAAGTATGACGATATGCTTGCTACTGGAATTGAAACACACTAATTACTTTATTTGTCTTCTGAGGAATTTCTGCTACAAGGGTTAAAGTTTCTGAAATGCTATGAGGCCTTGATACAGGTAAATTATCATGAATTGTCACGCAGAAGAAGCTTAATAGGCATAAATACTACACATGAAAACTAAAATGTAGATGACATTGATAAGGGGGAAATTCCATGGGGGTAGAACTATGATGAAGCATGTCAGTGAATCAGTTCATCTTCTATGAATTGATTGTATGTCTGGATTTTCCTTCTTTCTGTGACTTACCTGCTGCATTTCTTTGGATCTTTGATGCCCAAGAATGTAAGGAGCAATTTTATTGTATGGACCACCAAGAAAAAAAAATGTTTTCAGTAAAGCAATGGCATACTATCAATAGCAAATGAATATTAAAATGCTTTTTAAGCCCACATCTTTTCTGTTTTGTTTTGTTTTGTTTTGTTTTGAGACGGAGTCTCGCTCTGTCACCCAGGCTGGAGTGCAGTGGCCGGATCTCAGCTCACTGCAAGCTCCGCCTCCCGGGTTCACGCCATTCTCCGGCCTCAGCCTCCCGAGTAGCTGGGACTACAGGCGCCCGCCACCTCGCCCGGCTAGTTTTTTTTTGTATTTCTTAATAGAGACGGGGTTTCACCGTGTTAGCCAGGATGGTCTCGATCTCCTGACCTCGTGATCCGCCCGTCTCGGCCTCCCAAAGTGCCGGGATTACAGGCTTGAGCCACCGCGCCCGGACTAAGCCCACATCTTAAAGCCAATGAAATACAGTTGGTAAAGAGTTTTGACTTAATCAGCACAATCAAATAGTCAGTACAATCATTTTATTCATCTGACTTTTGGAGAGCATAAACTAGCAGAAAAAAAAATGATGATTAATTTAGTTAAAAATGTTAGTATATAAGTGCACAGACAATTCAATGATCTCCTTTGTGCAGAAAACACGCAATACTCTTTGTGGATTTTCTCTTGATCTTGATTTGAAATGTGAATGCCTTTCAGTAAAGTTCTCATTTCACTACCTGGGCTGCATATTTCAGGGCATTTTTAAAAACTCTGTCACAATGAGGCTCTAGACAAGTAGGATCTTAAAATTTAGTAAATAGCCAAATCTTTTTCTGCATGCCTCATATGGTCTGATACCCTTTAGACATTCAAAAAAAAGTGTAATGTTATATTACAAAACCATAACATTATGTTTTTACTATATGAGATAATGAAAGGAGCTTTGCCACTGTTACTATTACTGTTTTTAATAATTATTATTAATATTCCTTTCATATCTTCTTTTGAAGAGACAAAATAAAAATAGTTGGTAAAAAGAATAAGTATGAATGCCACCACCACAGCTCTCATCTTCTGTGAGAAACATCTCTAACTGTTCCTCCTGCCCCTGACTCCCACTCCCCAAAATCTCAAGCTTGGTATTAGGCTTTCTCACAGCACAACACTTCAGATGGCCAATATCAATAGATCAGACTTGGCCTATGAAGAAAAGCTATGAAGGTATAATTTTTTCTAAAGAAAGGAGAAAATTAGGCTGGGTGCGGTGGCTCACGCCTGTAATCCCAGCACTTTGGGAGGCCAAGGCGGGCAGATCACCTGAGATCAGGATTTTGAGACCAACCTGGCCAACATGGTGAAACCCCATCTCTATTAAAACTATAAAAATTAGCCAGGCGTGGTGGCAGGCACCTGTAATTCCAGCTACTTGGGAGGCTGAGGCAGGAGAATCACTTGAACCCGGGAGGCGAAGGCTGCAGTGAGCTGAGATTGTGCCACTGCATTCCAGCTTGGGCGACAGAGTGATACTCCATCTCTAAATAAATAAATAAATAAGGGAAAGTATTTGTTTGTTTTTTGGTACACCTACATAATAGCACAAGCAGGTGCATGCAAAAGTGGTATGAAATGTTCTGAAGCATCATTTTGCTAAGGTAAGTATCCTCCTTTCATTCCTTTGTTTAAGGTCTAGCTATTGCTTCCTTTGCCAAGACACAAATACATCTAGGAAGAGTACACATATCTAAGGATGGTCAGTGGTATAACATGACCCATCTGATCTTATGAGATTGTTTAGCTGCCACTGTCCACTAGCATAGCATGTAGGTTAAAACTCAACTGTGCAGATTATTGCAACTGCAAATTCAAAACCTCATTAAGCCTTAAATATTACCCGGAAATGTGTTGGCTTGGGTGATTACCAATCTCTCTCCTCTTAGAAGCTATTTTGAAATTCCAACCCTCTCCCAGGCTCCTACTTCATACCTTCAGTCTCAATGGATTCCTTCTTTTTGGGAAAATTTAAAGGCCATAGGGTATTTACCCCCTAACTTTCAAGTCCCTCCTTTTGGCAATAGATTCTCCAACCCAGCTGTTTCAACCCCAGACTTTGAGTCAACCTATCCCACTGAGGTTTCTCAGTTTAGACCCCAAGCACCATGTGACAGACAAGCTATCTCACTGCGCCCTTCTGAGCTGCTGTCCCACCACGCAGTCCATGAGCATAAAATCCATGAGTTGTATTCCATTAAGTTTGAGGAAGTTTTGTTAAACAGCAATAAAATAACTATAATACCTGTTTAGTCAATAATTCACTTTTCTTAGCTTAGGATTAAAAGAAAGACCAAAACAAAATCGCTCATCTCTTTCTCATAGTAACTCCCTCACTGGAGTCACATCTTCCCTAGCTGCTTCTCTTTCCTGGCAAGCTTCTTTGAGGATAAGGTACATATACTGTCACCTCATTTTTTCCTCAAATATGACACACCTGAAAATGCTTCTGCCCAGGACACTAATAATCAAAGCCAGTGAACACGATTCAGATTTTCTTATATTTATTCTTTATGTAGCAGCGGACTCAAATGAGCATCCACTGTTTCTGGAATCTTTTTTTCCTTTGACTTCATCAACTCCACACTTCAGGCTTTTCTTCATTGGCTGTTGCTCAATCATCTCTCTCAAGATCTACTATTTCCGTCTACTTCTTAGGCGTTTTTCTCCCTAGGATCCTGTTATGTAGATGGGCCAGAGATGACCCATGGGTGATAACCTAACACGGTCCGCATACTGTTTGATTCTTCACAGCAGGCTAAGGCCCTTAGTCCAAAGCCTTCCAGCACCACTTCAAAATCTCACACATCTAATGGTTCTAAATATAGTCAAAAATAAATTAATTTTAGCCCATTTAGAGCCTACCTTCTTAAATGCCCCCATGAAACTCCACCCAACATCTGCTAACGATAGATAAGACAAATCTTGTAGCTGTGAAAGACACCAAACCACAGCTCCCTTCAGAGGTCTCTGACTCAGAGACTCCCCACCTTGTGGCTGAGTGACAGCACCCAGACATGCAAGTCTCCTCTCTACTTTCCCCTTCTGCCCCTTCTAGGTGGTAGCCCCACATCATTGTCTCTAGAAGTTCTCTTGCTAGGAGGGGCTACTCCTGTCATGCAACCTCCTGCAAGTGCCACCCAAATAAACTTGTGCTTTTAGTGGTCCTGTTTCTTCCTTCACCAACCCCCAAATTACCAGAATTCACCAGAGATCCCAATCTGAATCTACTCCTTTTTTTCATTCTTACCACACAGATATACCCTCTGCCATCAATTACGTGCTTGCATGTACATAACCCTCAATCTTCACCAAAAGTACAGACCCCTCTCAGGTTTCCTTGGACAGTATGCTTCTCTTGTGCTTCTCTGCTCATGGATCTGATCAGCAGCGTCATTCTCCCTCAAGCCAGAACCTAAGAATCGTCCCATGTGTGTATTCTCCTCTCTCTCACTCTCACTCACAAATCCAACTGGTCTCAGATTGCCGGTGATTTTATCTCCTAAATATCTCTCATGTGTGTTCTTTCACCTCTATCAAGCTCTACTTATTTCTCTGCTAAATGGTCTAAATCTATCAGCTTTTTTCACAGCCCTCCAGCCATATCAACTTCCCATCTTAAATCTTTTAGCTGCTTTCCATCCAGATGTCTCAAGTGAAGGACCAAAGACATCCTTTTTAATCAACATTTTCAGTATCATCCTCCACCCTATACACTGCAGTCATACGAAACCATTTGCATGATTCTGAATACCACACACTCTCTCACCTTCATGCTATTACAACATTTCTCGCTTCTCCATCCCCTCCATCTGCCTGTTTAGCTCTTACTAACCCTTCACATTTCAGTTCAAGTGTCTTCTCAGCTATAAAACCCTCTGTTACATCCCCAGTTTATTTTTAAGAACGAATTACCTAGGAATATAAATAAGAAATCAACCTAGAGTTTATTTCAGTTGCAGAACTTATCACATTGTATTGCCATTAATTATGTAGTTGCACATATCTACAACTATACTCTGATCTCTTACTGACAATGACTGTTGTTGTTTTTTTTCATCTCTTAAACTTAAGAGCCTGGAAGGGTATCTAACACATCATAGGATACTGAAGAGGTTTTGTTGAAAGATTGAAAAACTAGGACTAGGGTAGGACTACAAAAATTTTGAATATCACAAATCAAGCCCATTTGTTCATCTCAAACATTAAAAAAGTGTCTTCAGCATTTGCAGCTATGATGGATGATTGCTACTTTATGCATATACATTTTATGCATAGTTCGCTTACTAATACACTCCTTCTGATGATCTGCCTCATATTTTTGGATATTCTTATGTGTTAGCTCTGCATCATCTATTAGGTATAAACTTGAATATGGACTCTACTTCCTTTGAAACTGCTTATAATGTCTACTTGAGGAACGGTCTCATATTTTTTCTACCTGTTCAATAACATATTTTAATAGCTGTATTACCTGTGAGAATGGTAAGACTAAGAATGTGGTAACATACATTTTGAAGAGCATATAATTCAACTTTTGATCCTGGGCTTATGCTTTGAACAGTTCTGTAAACATTCTTTTTAAAGACTAAAACAAACCAACATACCAAAAATAAATAAATAAACTTTTTCCCTTTCATTTCCACTTAAATATAGTAAAGCTATATTTAGACTTATAACTAGATTTAAAATATTAACTACAAAAAATAGATAGGAAATGGAAACATTTTAAAAAATATTACAGGATACTTATCTTTTCTCAGAGGAGTTTTGAACTACAAAAAGAAATAATCGTATGGCCTATATATGGATTTACATAATAAAATGTTATATTGTCAAAGGAATCCATGCGCTCTTCTTCTTGTATATATATTTGTGCTGCAAAACTGAAAAACAATATAATTAAAGAATGAAGTAGTGATATGTAAGACAGCCATAACTTTTTGAAATGAATAAATAAAATATAGTTAATAGTAGCTGCAGGGAAGAGAATGTGCCAATAATAATGGAAAACTTTAACATCAGTATTTTCTTTGTAAATTTTAATGTAAAGGGAAAATAAACAATGTCTGTGGCTATCAAATATTTCTGAAGATCTAAAACGATGGTTTTTCTACACATATGTTTGTAATGCATGCTCATTAATGGCATACAGTCGTAAGTAGTCAGGTCTCAACGGGGACTCCAGATCTTCGATTCAAAATATTTCATTTACATCATTTACAGACAAAGAAAATGAAGACTGAAAAATCAAGTGCCTGTCTAAAGCCACACCACTAATTTGAGATCAAGCCTGGCTACAACTCAGTTATTCTGATAAGTGTCTATTATAAAAATATGTATGTGACATATGAACATATAAAATACATTTGTATCACATCTATGTGTGTATGTATTTTTAACATGGATATTTGCTAGTAAAAAGAATTATACATTCTTTCTGCAAATCAGTCACTGCTTTAAGGTCAAATCATTAGAGCATCAAAAGGATAAATAAAGTGTTGCTTAAGGAGCACAGTATTTATCAGAAGTCAATAAAATGTTAATGATGCCCCTGTAGGACCTCAAAATTGTCGTTAAGTTTTCTGGGAAATGGACTCAATGTACACAATACTTTGGGCAAAACTTTTTTTCAATAGTTTTTTTTCCCTGAAAGTAATAATAAAAAAAATCATGTATTTTAAGTTCTAAATATTGATTTGTATGACAAATCATTACTATTTCAAAGAAATCAATGCAGCATAGAGCATCATAAAATATTTTGATAACACATCTTTTAAGCATTAAGGATTTAAATTTACCCTGATAGGAAAAGTGGATGAAGAAACATTTACTCTTAAGGAGTACAATGAAATCCTCAGAGAAATAAATGCATGAAGTAAAATAATACTGTTTTCTCTAGTTTATTTACCCATACTTCTTCTATAACTAATATATCAAAATCAAATATCATTGGAGATTATACCAAAGCACTTTAGTCATTGCTTTCCACAAATGGTAGCTGTTATTAAAATGCAACAGTAGCTTTGACAAAAACCACAGTCATGTGCCTCAGCAAAATGTTACCCCAGGAATTGTTGGGCGACTGTTTTATTGTTCAATAATTTGTCTTAGGAGTCCCAAGTGACCTTTAACTTTTACCTTTCTTTCGTAACTGATAATTAACTGTAATAACAGGGCAATAGCCAGTTTAATTTTGTAACATGCACAAAATCCAACTTAATTTCCCAAACGAGCATTTTATAAATAGTGAGTAGGAAAAATACATAAAATAGAGGTGGACATTACTATTTCTGTTCTGATATTCCCCTCCGCTTAAAAGTTACTCCATAAAATAAAAATAAAATTATTATGTTCTACAAAGAGTAACGATGATCAGTCTCGAATCCCTCCTGGGAAATTTAAAGGTAAAAGCACCCTCATCTTCATATCTTTCTCTTTCTCATATTGCCTAAATTTGTACATTGATAATGTCCTCAAAACAAAAATCTCTTCATAACTTGTCCACTCCAGATGTCCTTACTACTGTGTATTGTCACATGTATTTAAAGAAGAAATGCCAGCTCCCTTTTTGAGACTTGTTTGTGGGTGCAGTGGGAAGGGAAAATGGTCAGGTTAATTACAATCTCTGTGTCAAAGGCACGTGGCCTTTTATTTTCAATACTCTAATAACAGTAACTTCATCCTAAAGGCTCATATCATCAAAATAGAAAACAAAGTTGTGGAAAAGAAAAAATAAGATTTGTTTTATACTTTTAATATGCAAAAGCCTGTAGCATAGACCAGTGTTTTGAAAGACAGTCACAATGGGGTTCACTTGGAAGTTGTTTTAAAGACAATGTGTATTTGAAGTGTACATGTTATGACTGTGCAAGAGATGGAAGGATAGAAATTTATGTGGCAATTTGTACTGCATTAACCGCAGAGACGGTGGAATTAAGAAAGTCTATAAAACAAGCCTTATTTCTCAAGGTTATTCCTTCTTGACACTTTCATCCCCTGCTCCCTACTGCAGAATCCCAGGTGCCTGCTCAAAAGGCCTATTCTGTTAAGCTTTTGGGGAGAATATATTAATATTTCAGAAATAACACACAGAAGAATAAAACAGGAACTGTGTTTCCTTGAGTTCTTTAAAAGCTCTTGGATGGCTCTTTGACTGATGAAATGGCAATCTATATAGATCCCCTGAGTATTGAATGCTAAAATTCAGCAGAAAGGGCGCACAAAACATTTTCTTTGACCTCTGGTATAACAGTGATGGCTGCCCCAGATGTGAGAATTACAAGTCACAGTGCTCCCAAGGGGTACAGTTCTCTTCGGTTTATAAAGAGCTAGTCCCACAGGACTCTCTACTCAGCAGGAGATGCTGTCTGTTACATAATAGTTCTCAGTATTAAAGGGTACAATAACTATACCCTTTCTCATGGTAAAGCTATGTCCAAAGACACACAGACCTCTACCCAATCTCTCTTTTCTCCTTTCTCTCTCTCTCTCTCTCTCTCTCTCTCTCTCTCTCTCTCTCTCTCACACACACACACACACACACACAGAGAGAGAGAGAGAGAGAGAGAGACGCGCGCGCGCGCACCTAAAGTACCTGCCAACTAATGATTAGCTAAAAATAAAGCAAACCTGCGCAATACAGATTTGGAAACATTAGAGATGGAAATCATGTTGAGAAGGAACAGAAGGATAGGGTTTTTTCTTCTTCTTTTGTGTGGGCTTTTTTTCCCGTTTTTTTTTTTTTTCTTTTAACCTATGACAATTCATTTTTAGCCCTTCGTCTTCTCTTTGCTATTGAATATAGTCTTGAGCAGCGTTGATTTCATTTCAGCTTCACTCCCCTGCTCTTGCCACTTGCCCACACCCACAGCTGCCACTCCTTGGAGTGGGGAAACTTCCCTTCTATTCTGCTGGGCGCATCCCCGCAGACTCCCTTGCCTCTCCTGGACATTGGGTGAGCCTCCCCACCGCCACTCTTCCTTACTTCAAAAAGGTGCAAAGGAGGAGCAGTGTTCTGTTTTTCTTTTTTTCTTTCTTTCTCCCCACCCCGCCCCCGACAATGATAAAACCTGAGACTCGAAGCTTGTTCTCAGGCATACTAAGCACTTAGGGGCACAGCCATCCTCACACCAGTTCAAGACTTCTCAGAGTTCACTACACAAGGCTGCGGGCTGGACTGGCAAAACTCAATTTGCCCATCAAGTTAACTTGGTCGGCCTGGGACCCGAGGCCAGGGTGAAAGGGCGACATCCCGGGGCCCTGTGGCTTCTCCCTAGAGCGCCCAAACAGCGGCGTAGGTCTGGAATGCCCCCGGCCCCCGGATTTGGAAGAGGCTGGCGCGGAGCAGGCGCCCTGGAGCAGGGTCTCGGGGGTCCCCGGAACAGTCACGTGTTCTCGAGACGCCGTTAAACCCCCGCCCCCTCTTCCCCACCGCCGCCTCCAGGTCCTGCTCCTGCTGTTGCCGCCGCCGCTGGGGTACAGGAGCTATCGCGCTGGGCCGCGCTCCCGGGAGCCCAGGGCCTGCAGTGGCCGGGGCGCCCCGAGGTACGGGCTCCCGCCCCTCCCTGCCAACCCCTTTCGCGCCGGGTAGGCCTGCACCCAGGGACCGTGGCGGGTCCCCGCGCGGGCTGCGAGTCTGCGCTGGTCCCTGGGAGCCCGCACCCCTGTCTCTGGTGCCAGGGCGTTGTCGGGGGTCCTAAGAGGGCGGGGTTGGGAAGGTGAAGGGAGTGCGGCTGGAAAAATGGGGATTAGGGTGTCGGAACAGACACTTGTCAGGAGTGAAGAGACAGCGCAGAGGGTACTGGGCTGAATTCTTTCCTACCGAGCAGGTCCCTCCAGTTCCCAACTCACCCGGGTGGAGCAGGCGCGGGCCGAACCCGGGAGGAGAGTGTCGGGGATCTGCGAAGGAGCCTCCTGGGGAAGGGGCGGGGGATGGACAAAGCGCTGCCCCAGGCTAGACGCACTCTTGCTGCAGCCCGGCTGGTCTGGAGCTGGGAACGGCAGCCCGCGGGGTGCCCGGGTCAGGGCTCAGCTCTAGCGGGTCTCTGGCGAGGCCAGGGGCGCAGCCCGCGAGGCGCCACTCAAGCCGTCCAGCTGCCGCGCAGTCCAGCGCTGACCTGAGCCCGGGAGTCAGCTGCGCTCCAAGGTTTGCGCTCCTATTTGCGAGGTGTCTTCATATGACAAATGCGAGAATAGCAAACATCCATAGAACTCGAATTCCAGAAACGGGAATTCTTTTTTCCAAGTTCACAGACCTTTAGTTAATCTTTTAAAGGAACTGAGGCGTTGTGTTGGACCAAAGCCAAAAACGGTTTTACCATAGACCATGGAAAATAGCCTAAGGCTCTTTCAGAAGAATCTTGCAGTTCGAATGCAATTTTAGATTTCAGATTTCTCAAGGGAAGAGAAACTCTGCTGTTAGAATTTGGAAGGGAGGGTGGTGCATGCCTGTGTGTTTGTCAGCTGAGCAGAGCTGTATTTATCTTTCCAATTCAAATTGTGCCAGATTCTGGCTTTAAGAACAAACCATGGGAATATTTGAGAACATGGAATCATGCTGCTGTTCCATGAGCACAGCAAAATAGACAATAGTTGATATTGTATCATTGCAGGAGGAAAAGAATTACATATATTTTATTCTTTTGTGTGATTGTCATCCTTTGTGAGAGTGATGTATATTTTCATAAGGCAAGAAATTATTCAAACAAATAAACCTTATTTAAATGTACAAGTCAGATTTTTAATATCCTTTGAATTCCCTGAAGTTCCTCCTATTATTCTTAAGAACACTTTCTTAAAATACTTTCTTAAAATACTTAAAATCTATTCAGAAGGTTTCATTTGTCTAGGTGTCAGATATAGAAGAGTTTATAAGAAAATTCCAGTAAACCTCTGAAAAGACATTATTTTTTATAAGTTGCCATAGTTTAATAAAGAACTTTTATTTTTCACACTTTTTACTCAGAGATTAAAGTTCTGTGTTTCAGCCTGGAAATTCTGATGGTGGGAGATACAACTATTATAAAAGAGAATGAGTAAATATAGTAATTAGGTATGACAAAAATTTCATGCTGTCGATATCAGATTTCTTGTCAAATAATATTCCATGTTAAAATATTCTTTCTCTGGCTATATTTCATAATTTCTGTAGCAATCTGAGAAGATTCACACATATCATTACTTTTATAATGGATAAAATATATTGCATAAGAATGTACAGCACTCATAATAACACTTGTTGAGAAGTAGAGGGTTGTTAAACATATTTGCATTTCCATTGTAGGTCTGCTGACTGTGTTTTTCAGGAAAAAGGAAGGGAAAAGGTAAGTTTAAGGAAAGAAATCTTGCTTTTTTGTTTGTTTGTGTTTTCATTTTAAGAGGGTTCCTGTACCTTAGATTTTCGACTTAAATCTGATTGGACAAAATTTTCCTAATGTTTAAATTATCCCCTGGCTACCAGGAGGCACTTTAAAAAAACTACATATCCACCACCACCCCTCCCCCACCCCTCCTCCGCGCCTCCAGCGTTTGCAGTATTCATCATTTAGTTGTAAGAAAAAATTATTCCTTCTTTGGAACAAAGATTCACAAACATGCTCATTTTGTGCAGACTATATATTAGGTATTGTATGTGTGTATGTTTATGTGGTAGATGGTGTGGGGTGGGGCTAGAGGGAGAGCAGGAGAAAGTTGACTACAGTCGCACCAAAATAAAATGAATAAATGAATGTGGAATGAATGAATGAATGCTAAAAGAGAATTTTTTTAATTTGCTAATCAGTCTATCAGTAGCTACATAAAGTATTCATTATATTCGGCAATAATACAAGTGTCCATGCTATAGTGAAATAATATACTACTGTCAGTCAGGAGAATGCCATTCATTTATTAATTCATTCATCATCCAATTTGAGGCCTTTTACATCTCAGCAATCTACAGTTACTCAGGGTGTGAGCTTGAATTAATCCATCATAGAATATTCTTGGCATAGCACCTTGCATTACTCATCTTTATGCTTAGAGCAGAGCAGAGCACCTAGCAAAATATATGTTCAGTAAATACTTCTTGAATGAATAAAAGAAGGAACAAGTAATCATTCTTAGCTATTCATTAATAGAAGGAGTCTAGCCTTTAACATTATATACAAATTATGTACTTTCTTAAAATACTCAAATATTTTAGGGAATGAAAGAAGCATCCTCAGTTTTTTCTCCAGTGTTCAATGAATACTCAAGATGGCATTTATTTCATCTTCTTACTAAGGAGATGTGGTTTTATAATTTAATGCATTCAATATTTTATGTGCATGTATTTAAAATAAAAGTTTTAATAGCAGACTGCACAGTCATGGAAGCAGATATACTTCTTTTTTCGTTTACATTTTTTAAATGTTTTGTCAATATATCTTGCAGTTTTAGTTTCATGTTGCTTGTGTGATAGCCTTTATCAATGAAGATATCCAAATGAAAATTTAAAGTGCTAAACTCTCTTTGTTGTCTATCTAGGTATCTCCTCCTCATTGCATTTTGGGGCCATTTAAAACATCTATAATTTCAATGGTTCTCTATAAATGTATATATAAAGATACATATACACACATATGTATGTACACACAAATTTATAGTCATACTCTATCCTGAATTTTCCCACATTGTCAGGATGATTCATTTCTGTTATTTTAAAGCAAGGGAAGTTAAATTGCTTTTCTAAAATGATTGGTAATGAATATTTACTTTAGCATCCACTATGTGTAACATGCTTTATTAAACATTATTTCTAGAATGAAAAATAATTAAGACTTTTATCTCCATTCGAATATAATAGAGAGATCTAACCACATGGATTGGAGAAAAATCTGAATTTTAGACTCAAAACTATGTTGTTTCTATTACCACAAATTGTGCTGCATCTTCTCTTTCTTCAAAAAATTTTGGACAGCAATTTTACACTAATTAAGTAAGTATCATCCACAGTTCCATGATCCAAAAAGGCACAAAGCCACTGTAGAAGGGGCCGTCTAATTTCTCTCTTGTTCTTGCTTAGGAAGTACAAGGAAAGGCTATCAGTAACAACTGACCTACCACAAAGTTAGAAGAAAAGGATTGATTCAAGAAAGGTAAGTCAAGGGAAGAACAACTAAGCAAGATTGCAGTTACAAGCAGCCTGTACACATGATAAATATAAATAGGATCATGAATAAGCTGAATTGAGCCAGAGGGTCATCAGAACTCAGGAAATTAGGCAAAAGCACCAGTCAAAGCTGTTTTGATTATAAGCTTGCTGACCTATCCAGAGTAGGTGCTGAGAGGCTGAGAGGCAATATGATGAATAATATGATTCAGTAGGTCATGCGAGTCACTTTTGTACCAGGTGTTCTTTTTCACTGAGGCAATATCAATGTAAATTGTTGGCTAGGGTCTAAGAATGAATGAATGCAATCCTCAGTCTTTGAATTAACTTATCCTTTAAAAGGATGTAGTTAGCTTCCAGAAAATAATTTGGTCAATATAGAATCACTTGTAGAAGTTGTGAAAAACTTATAACTTTTCTCATAGCACAAGGATGACTCTGTCATCCTGTTTGAAACTTGCTATATATAGAACTGAAGTTAAACTTACTTGTAATGAATGTATGTACACAGTAGTATTTGCCATTTGGAAATTTATTGAACTAAGACCTATAGGTCCCTCATAAATTAAAGATAACAGTTTTTACTATTAATTTAAATAAATGTATTTTTATAGTTGTAGTATAATTATTCAATTATAGATCTAGAAATAAGTAGATCAACATATATTAATAGGTAACAAAAGTGTTTTTTAAACTATGTGTATATCACAATCTCTATGACAGTGTATTTATTGGAATTAATTTGCTTGCTGGTTTGTGTTTTCTGTAGGAAATTCTTGTTTAAAAAAAAAAAAACTTAAAGTGGCCAGGCACACAGTGACTCATGCCTATAATCCCAACACTTTGGGAGGCCAAGGTGGGAGGATTACTTGAGGCCAGGAGTTTCACACCAGCCTGGGCAACATAGGCAGACCCCATCTCCACAAAAAAATAGAAAGATTAGCCATATGTAGTGGCATGTACCTGTAGTCCTAGCTGCTTGGGAGGCTGAGATGAGAGGATTGCTTGAGTCCAGGTGTTCAAGGTTACAATGAGCTGTGATCACACTACTGCACTCCAGCCTGGGCAACAGAATGAGACCCTATTTCTAAGAAAAAAAAAAAAAGTGTTTTTTTTTTTTTAAATGAGAGGAAGGGGTCCTTTTGCCTCTTACTGGTATATTATGGGCAATTTAGTGCTTCATCAGGCAGTAGCATCAAAAGTCTAATATGTAGAGGTAAACATGTAATGCCATTGAGGTATGACATTAATTTAATTTGAAATGAAAAAACTTATTACTGGAAGTTATATTAATATCACTTCTACATTTACGTTTAAGGTATAATGTTTTCCTTGAACAATGAATTAATTGACTCATTCATAAGGCAAAATCTATGCACAGTTTTTAAATTAATAAGCAAGTGAAATTTGTTTGTTTGTTTGTTTGTTTTAAAAAAAAAAACACCAACAGCACTGCTAGTCCATCAGTGGTTGTCCTAATCAGAGATAATCTGGCATATCCCAAACGATTGAGGATTGGTCACAGAAAGATGTCATCATTCAGCATTGTATCTACACAGTCAACAGTACAGCTTGACAAACAGATTTAATGAGTGCCTACTATATGCTCCTAGGTCAGGAGATAGTAATCCTATTCTCAAGGCGCTTAAATTTGAACGTTGTATGAGCTAGGTGATATTTGTTACTAGAGTTTTGTTTGAATATTTTATTCTCTCATAAACATTTACTTAATACCTGCAGTGGTAAAATTACTCTGCCATGTATTGGGATGGATTCCAAAGTGAGTAAGAGATAGTTTCTGCTTTCCCATTGCTTGTAAATAAACAAGGTAGACGGCTAGGCATTATAACGCAATGAGAGCAGATTATGATATGTAGCATCAGACAACTGTAAACAGAATGTTAACAGGAGTTCTGAAGAGGAGATCATGTCCAGCTGAGTTGACCAGGACAGGTGACTTTTAAGTTTGGCCTAGATTGAGATAGAAATGAATAGAATTTTTATGGTAAGATTATGTGACTATACTATGTACCAGGTATATTGACTTGGAGAATAATATTAATCAGTGATTGTAAAGCATATATCTTGAAGTTCTTGTCTACATTTGCTTTTTCTTTCCTTACGTTATTTACTACACAAATTTTAAAAATGCAATCTATTATCTTAACATAAGTTAATACATCTTGGAAGTAATGATAAAATTAAACTTACTATAATCATTATTGGCTGATATTTGCACTGCACTTGGAACGAGTTAAAGATTTCATAAACTTTCTTAGGAGATTAATAAGGTCATGGGAGCTGATTGTAAACTTTAGTTTCTGTCTGAATAGATTAATTTAAAGTAGTCATGTAATTTTTTTTTAGGTTGATGACAAATGTCTTTTTATTCCAAGCAGGACTATAATATGGATTTAGAGCTCGATGAATATTATAACAAGACACTTGCCACAGAGAATAATACTGCTGCCACTCGGAATTCTGATTTCCCAGTCTGGGATGACTATAAAAGCAGTGTAGATGACTTGCAGTATTTTCTGATTGGGCTCTATACATTTGTAAGTCTTCTTGGCTTTATGGGGAATTTACTTATTTTAATGGCTCTCATGAAAAAGCGTAATCAGAAGACTACGGTAAACTTCCTTATAGGAAATCTGGCCTTTTCTGATATCTTGGTTGTGCTGTTTTGCTCACCTTTCACACTGACATCTGTCTTGCTGGATCAGTGGATGTTTGGCAAAGTCATGTGCCATATTATGCCTTTTCTGCAATGTGTGTCAGTTTTGGTTTCAACTTTAATTTTAATATCAATTGCCATTGTCAGGTATCATATGATAAAACATCCCATCTCTAATAATTTAACAGCAAACCATGGCTACTTTCTGATAGCTACTGTCTGGACACTAGGTTTTGCCATCTGTTCTCCCCTTCCAGTGTTTCACAGTCTTGTGGAACTTCAAGAAACATTTGGTTCAGCGTTGCTGAGCAGCAGGTATTTATGTGTTGAGTCATGGCCATCTGATTCATACAGAATTGCCTTTACTATCTCTTTATTGCTAGTTCAGTATATTCTGCCCTTAGTTTGTCTTACTGTAAGTCATACAAGTGTCTGCAGAAGCATAAGCTGTGGATTGTCCAACAAAGAAAACAGACTTGAAGAAAATGAGATGATCAACTTAACTCTTCATCCATCCAGAAAGATTGGGCCTCAGGTGAAACTCTCTGGCAGCCATAAATGGAGTTATTCATTCATCAAAAAACACAGAAGGAGATATAGCAAGAAGACAGCATGTGTGTTACCCGCTCCAGAAAGACCTTCTCAAGAGAACCACTCCAGAATACTTCCAGAAAACTTTGGCTCTGTAAGAAGTCAGCTCTCTTCATCCAGTAAGTTCATACCAGGGGTCCCCACTTGCTTTGAAATAAAACCTGAAGAAAATTCAGATGTTCATGAATTGAGAGTAAAACGTTCTGTTACAAGAATAAAAAAGAGATCTCGAAGTGTTTTCTACAGGCTGACCATACTGATATTAGTATTTGCTGTTAGTTGGATGCCACTACACCTTTTCCATGTGGTAACTGATTTTAATGACAATCTTATTTCAAATAGGCATTTCAAGTTGGTGTATTGCATTTGTCATTTGTTGGGCATGATGTCCTGTTGTCTTAATCCAATTCTGTATGGATTTCTTAATAATGGGATTAAAGCTGATTTAATGTCCCTTATACACTGTCTTCATATGTAATAATTCTCACTGTTTACCAAGGAAAGATCAAATGTGGGGTCATATAAAATATATTTATGATAACTATTTATGTATAATAAATAGAAATTTTGTTAACATGAAATTTAATTTATGTGAAAGATTTCTGGATTTGAATGTCAGTTCATAATATATGGAAGATAATTTTATGTTATAGTAGGATTAATTTATTTAGTTGTGTAGTCAGTGTCAATCCAATCTGTAATTTCATTTTAGAAAGTTGTATTACCTTCCACTTCCATGTTGTCTTATAAACAAATGAATTGTATTTTTTGTTGAAACTAAAAGTTATGTGTAACCAACTCAGTACTTTTGTCCAAAAATATAATAAGAAAAAATTTTTCTTGAGGAACTTTTAATTTCAAACTTGAAGAATATCTACCAGCTATCTATATTCATTTCTACTCCGCACGCTTCTTAATGTTTAGTTTGTGAAGTACAGAAAAAATTTAATATGCCTAGAAAATCATAACTAAATGACAACTGTATGCCCAAATTATGATTATAATCTTCAACATTAAGTACAGTTTTGAAAGTCCTGTAGGAAAATGCTATTGCCAATTGAGAATTGGTCAAATTGTCAATTTAACTCCACTGTCCTAGTAATACACGAGTAATTTACCATATAAAGAATTTTAAATCCTTTCCAGACTCATTATACAACATTAAACACTACCAATAAAGTTGTTTTCATATACATCTTTTCTATTCTAAAATGTGAAGTCTAAATGGTATCTGTATTTCCAATTATTAAATAATTTTGAAGAATATTTTAAATGTGCACAGATAATTAATTTTTTGGCCAACATATAGAATGATTAACATACTTTATACTATTTCAATACTGTAGTTTCATATGCTGTCTTATTAAATTGAGGTCAGTCTTTTCAATCGTTGAAACTTTGTGTTAGCCTAGTCTTTTAAAGAACCAAGTCTCTGAAAAACAATAGCATATTTGCATATATGATTCAGATGTGCATAATAACATTGATGTCTTCAGTTCCTATAACTGATTTAAACCTTTTCCGTATTGATTCCTGTTCATAATAAGGGAAAACAATGAAAGAAAACAAATACAAAAGCTCTAAGTTTGTAAGTAATAAGCCATGCTGGTAAGTATTTAATTAATTAAAAATCCAGAATGTCTATGGGGCATTCTTTATGCCCTCCTTCTTCCCTGGATGATATCCACCTACGGGAAATTGATGTGATTTCTTGCCATGCGGGAAATAGTGCTGGTCCACAAAATATCCTCTACTGCTTCCTGTTGAACTCCAGTTGAGGCACAATAATCTTGCCTTGTCTCTGTGTTACATCAGGCTCTGATGTACCATGTATGCTCTGTTCTCAACAAGGTTAAGGCCTGAGAGTCCAGCTCCAGAATCCCCAACCCCGGCTGACATGGTAGGATTGATACTCTCATTGACTTAAACTGTCATTACTTGAGTGTCAGCCACATCCTCTGTTTTGTTCAAAGGTTAGGCTGTCTACTCTGTGGAGTCTTGCTATGCAGTCAATGACATTGCCCCTTGCCAAACGTGGAAACTATTGGAGAACTTTACATTCATCACTGGAACTCTGCAGGAACTTATGAAACACTGCTCCTCACATAGATAACAAAGAACTGAGGCAACTTGGGCTTACTCAGGCCTTCTCTCTACTCAGATGTGATAAGCTGCCCTATCAGCTCTGTTGTGTCCACTCCACATTGGTACAATAGCACTCTGCTTCTCAGTCCTTCTTTAGACTTTCAGATATAGATCTGGTCACAAGCCCCCTCTGCTTTTAGCTTCCCTCGAATCTTTCTAGTGCTATGTGAGTGCCTTTCCCAGGTTTTTATATTATAGCAGATGGAAAAGATGAAAAAACTTGGTTCACCTTTGCTTTTCTCTGTTTTCCTCTTTACTTTTTATTCTAAGGGATTCTCCTTTTTTCTGCCTAATAAGAATGTTCCTCACTAATATCATCCCTTTTCTCTGCACTGTGACATAGTAGAGCTATGTTAATCAAAGTTTGCTTTTGGAAGGGAAGATTTTATGATTAAAACTTTTTTCTTCACTCAGTCTCACCATGGACAAAAGAAGAAGGGGAAGGGGAGTAATCTGGAGACTAATCTCATTTAAAAGCAATTGGTATTTGCACTTTCACTAGCACAATTAATTTCAAGGTTTGATGTTAGTGGCTGAAGGGAGAAAAATCTCACTGATAAGGGCTAATATAAATGCATAGGGAGGTGTTTTATCCTGTTAGAAAAACTTACATTAGCAAGTACACAATAACTGTCAAACTTCACAGGTTTTATGGCTGTTGATAGATGAGTTTAGTTAAGCTGGATAAACTAATTTGGAGCTCTTAAACTATTGAACTCGAAGCAAGAAATTTTTCTTTCCTAAACAGAAATAACTGAATGTTCTTAATAATTGAAAGCTGAGAACTGTGGATGGGTTGGTGGACAGAAGTCATTAAGATTTGGATTAATGGTTTTAGAAGATTATTATGAATAATGATTTATTTTATAGACACTTGCTTAGTGAGTTAAACAATTTATGTTCATTCAAGTCTCCATTGCTCAAAGGCTGATTATCTTTTTCCTATTCTCTCCTGGTGTCTGACTTGATTACTTGTTCAATAGCATCTTCACAAAAGCATGGCTAGGGGAAATGAGATGAAATTATAAACAGTCACCCTCTTTACTTTTTTGCAATTATTTAGTAATATTTAATTCAGGAAGAGATGTTAAATTGGGCATTAGTGGTTATTTAAATTATTCCTGACCAGACATGGTGGCTCACACCTATAATCCCAGCATTTTAGGAGGCCAAGGTGGGAGAATTGCTTGAGCCCAGGAGTTCAAGACTAGCCTGGGCAACATTGGGAATTTTGTCTCTACAAACATTTTAAAAGTTAACTGGGTGTGGTGGCTCATGCCTGTAGTCCTAGCTGCTCAGGAGGCTTAGTTGGAAAGATCGCTTGAGCCCAGGAGTTGGAGGCTGCAGTGAGCCATCATCATGCCACCGTCCTCCAACTTGGGGAACAAAACAAGACCCTGTCTCCAATAATGTGTGTGTGTGTGTGTGTGTGTGTGTGTATTCCTGCCAGCTATGTTGCCCATTACTGTGAATAATAAAACACTAGATTAAAAAAATAAAAAGCTGGCAAAAGCACAAAAAGCAATTCAATTAAATGATGAAGAAATATATATGAGGATTATTTTAACCAACAGATATCTATTGAATATCTAGTGTGTACTAGGGATTCTTTTACATAACAGACCAAAAAGATCCCTAATCATTTGATGTTGGCCTTCTGGAAGGCGGGGAGTCGGCAATAGGAGGTGAACAAGCAATAGCAATAAGAACAATAAAATGAGATATATAGTAATGATACACTATATAGATACATGTATTGTTTGCAAAGGCTACCAAAACAAAGCACAGCAACATGGGTGACTTAAAACAACAGATGTTTATTGTCTCACAGTTTTAGAGACTAGAAGCCTGAAATCAGTGTGTCTGTGGGACCGTGCTCCATCCGAAACCTGCAGGAGAGCCCCTCCTCGCCCCTTTCTGGCTTCTGTGGCTAGCTGGCAATCTTTGGTGTTCCTTGCAGCTGCATAACTCCAACCTCCGCCTTGTCATATGATGTTCTCCCTGTGTCTCTGTGTTCCAGTCACTCTCTTCTTATGAAGACACCAGTCATATGGGATTGCCCCCCAACCCATCCACACTTTAGTAGAACATCATCTTAGTTGAAATACTTACATCTACCATGTCTTTATTTTCAAATAGGGTCACATTCTGAGGTATTGGAGACTACTATTTCAGTATGTTTTTAGGCAGGAGGACAATTCAACCCAATAACAGTGTATTAGTAGTAATGATTAGAACCTTAATACAATACAGAGAAGGGTCAGAAGTCATGTGCTTGTGGCATGAGGGAAAAAAAGAGATGGATGCAATTTCAAATGGGATGGTTGCATACTTTCATGGAGAAGATGACTTTTGTGCAAAGACGTGAAAGGGGTGAGGAAGTGAGCTGTATGACTATTGGGGAAAAGAGGACTGCAGGCAGGAGGTAAAGCCAGTGCAAAGACTTTGAAGCAGGAGCACACTTTGAGTGTCAAATGAACAGGAAGGATTCACTGGAGCAGAAGTGCAACAGACAGAAATGAAACAAAGAGCCGATTCAAGGACAGATGTTACAGGTCCTTGTAGGTATTTGTAAGGATGCTGAATTTCACTTTTGGTGAAATGAGGAGTTATTGTGGATATTGATCAGAGAGAAGACATAATCTGACTTACACTAAAAAGATAGCTCTAGTTATGAAAATAGACTGTGTTCCTCTGACTTCATTTGTGATATTCACCACCACGGATGCTTAATGCTGGTTAGTTCACTGGGGGTTGCTAAAATGGTGACGTTTTAATTCTATTATTTCTTTCACATTTATTAGATTAAATACATGAATGAAAAGATACATTCTTGTATCTATTATTTGGTTATGCAATGGTACAGTTCTTTTAGGAAAGACGGAATAAAAGTTTGATACTATCTCTTTATTTACTAATTGTTAGAAAGTGATCAACTCATGGATGTAAACACATTTGATTGGCTTTAATGCATTGCCTTTATTAGCATTATTGAAGCTCAAATAGTTCCAACTTTGGCTGGTAGGAGCCCCTTCAAGTTACCTCCAGGTCATTACATTTTTTTGGTTCAGTATTTATAATGTTTACCTGTGGAACAGTCGGATACAGTAGAAGCTACTTAATCATGACAGAAGAAGGAGTCCATTATGTGCATTCTAAATCATAAATGATAATGGGAAAATTTGAAAGAACGAGAGTTTCTCAACTATGGGATTTTAGGTTTCTCTCTTTTGCTCTCAATAGGTTTCCTAAAGGGGTTGAACAGAGCTAGTCAGCATAATATTGAACCTGGATAATCTTGAACACTTTTAGTAATTTTATTATACTCCATATAATTTGTTTTAAAGTCAGGCTAATGCAACAGATGCAGTTCAATGTAAATTAGACACGTTCTCAAAAGTGTTAAAAGCTAGGACTGTTTAGTAGTGGATAATAACTTTTACAGGTGAGATGGTGGCCAGTCTGGCACTAACTACTCTCAAATTCACTGTAGAAGTGTTTGTGAGGATGGTGATAGAAAGGATGACAAGATCGATATTACAATTATATTCTTTTACATTTTCCATGAAAATTCTTGTTCCTAGTATTACATCCTAAATACAGGTTTATAATCCTTTATAAATCATTACTGATCTCACCTGAACTCATAAGAGGCTAATTATGGTCTTTATTTATCCCACTTGGCAGGTATTGTCATGCATTTTGCTATAGAAACATTAATATTTTTGATTACAGACAGCTACCCCAGACCATACTGGGGGTAGTAAATAATATGTAGCATATATACCCATATTATATTTATATCCAATATGAAGTTATATTAGTATTTTTCTAAATATGCCTCATCTCAGAATTTTAGATACAGGGTTATGGATATACAATCTATATATCTACTACTTACTTATTCCCCATCAACTACACTTTAGTAATTACTTTCTTTGGACTTTTTTATTCCTTGTGTATGTAGGTAGGTATGTATTTTTAAAAAGTGTCAGGAGATCTGTCATATAAGTCTAAATTTTCTAGTTCCAAAGTTCATACCATTTTCTTAGATGCTAGCTTGGAAAACCTTCCATCTAAATTCCCTAATCCTTGAGATAAGAGGTCTAGAAGAGCAATAGCTTTTGGCAGGCATGGCAACTCTGATTAGTCTTGGGTGCTTGGATACCAGGTAGCAGGGACTGCAGAGGCCTCTGTGGTCTCTGCAGGTGGAGGTGATATGAATGATGTTCAGTGCCTCCCTGAAATGATGTTCTTTGCCTCTCTCAAGGCAAAGAAGCAAAATCAGAGCAGCACTGGTGTGGACCTTGCTTCAGCCCATTTTCCCATCTAATCCAGGAACAGCATCTAGTCTTCCTCTTTTCAGCAAGTGAATTGAAGCCTAACAATTAGAAAACATTATAATGATTATTGGTACGATACAAATATGAAGTGTTATTTTATCATCATCGTTATTGTTGTCATCACTGTCATCATCGACAATGGAAGCTTATTATTTGCCAGACACACTGAAGGCACTTTATGTGAGTGATCTCATTTGCACCCCTGCCTTCAAGGACAGTGTCATTGGTGCTGCTGTGGGTCAGTGTTTCCTTAGTGTGTTCTTCAGAACTTCGGGTAGCCCATGGAAGTATTTTGGGCCGTTAAAGTCACTAAAGACACCAATAGGTGCTATTTAAATATCCACTAAAATAATATTTATTTAATCTCCCTTCTTTTAACAGAACAGTTTTGAGAGTTCCCATGTGCACATTGAGTGGAAGTTAGGATGGTTAATATAGCCCAGAGAGCCTGCTGGTGACACAGTAACTCAGCTGATAAAGCACTTGGCAGAATGCTGTAAACCACAGTGGTACTTTTGACCATTATACAGTTGGTAATTATTTTAAGACTTAGGCTTAGGTTGTTTAACGTGGACCTCTGTTGAATAGGAAACACAGGGAACTCATTATTAAACTATATTAACTTATTAAACTATAAGTTAATAAAGAGGATGACTGTGGTGACAAATCCGCAAATCTGTCTCAAGATGCTGTACAACAGCTTTAGAAATTCCATTATCTAATTTAAATGTTTATATAGCATATTAAGATACTTCTATACCTAAAAAAAATCGTTAAATGAGAAAATAATTGGGCCTATTTGGTATTTGATTTATTGGGAAAAAAGATTATCCAAATCCACAGTAAAACTTTGAAGAGAAGCACTAACCTGCTAAAATATTGAATCATTTAGAATCGAAATGCAAAAATATTATAAAGTTGAATTTATGAAGTACAAAATGAAACAACCACAAACATCAGATTGTGAAAGTAGGTTTTTGAGGGTTTTTTTGGTATATTATTAACTTCATCAATACTTAGGTTCATCAGAATCTATAGTTTAAAATACATATACCATCAAAAGATACCATTTTTATTTGGGAATTTGTGAAGTTATTTCAATTTATTTTAAAGTAAGTTAAGTATCATGTGTATGTGCAAAAAAAAATCAAAATCTCTCTCTCTCCCTACAGATACAGTGAATATTGTTAAAGGTAAATGAAAATAAGATCTTTCCCCCTAAAATTAAAAAAAAAAAAGAGAGAATATCTGAAACAGCAGCTTGGGCAGTCTCTATAGACACCTTTGTTGTGTGTTTGTACACAGTGTAGAGCCAAGAGTTTGGTGGCAATTCAGGAGAGAGAAAAGAAATAGGCAAAAGAGGTTCACTCTGATCTTGGACTTTATAATTATTTGTTCTTGGTCTTTGTTCAAGTCTGCTGACAGCCTTCCCACACTCAATGCTAACCAATTTGCAGTCCTCTTCTCCAATTAGCTGGTCTCACCTCTCTTTTTTCCTAGAGTTAACCAAGCATCTTTCACTGAATTTGTTTTTCTATCACTTTTTGTACACATTTTCCTTTTTTTCTATTGTGTATCCTGATTAAAATGGTGACAAATTATCTCCTACCCTAACTTTAATGATTTTTTTAAAGGACAATTTGGTTCTTATTAGAGTTTTCTTTTTTGACTTATTAGAACATGATGGTGGAAAGATTTGTTTCTTGTTTGAACCTAACTCTGTTATCATAACGGGTCTCTGTCAGAAGCTTTGCCACTTTTCAGATCACTGTATTTGTCTTCCCGGGGTTTAGGCAGCAGGTGCCTAAATTTAGATACTTCTTTCAATTCCTGAGTCCTTTAAGTTATATATGTCCACTTTTTCTGCCTCTGTTTTACCAAAACCCAAGTTTTTTTGTTTCTTGTCCTCCCACAAGACAGACAATTTCAGATGCCTATATGTAGCTGTGATTTTCTAATCCTGACATGTAATCAAAAGAAATAGAAATGGGAGAGGGAGGGATGTCACAGGTAATTCAACAAAAATATTTAGCTGACTTTGCTATGCCTTTTTCACTTTGGAAAATTTACTTTTTTTGTTATCATATTCACTTAAGTTCTTGATAAAACAGGTGTTTACTACCCTGAATACACACTATTCCAGGATTATAGTGATAAGTGGCAAAGAAATGGTTTCCTAATCACTTAGGTGGGTGATGAAGGGTTTATGGTGGTCAATAAATAAACTGGTATTTTCACTGTATCAATTTCAGGTGGCCACAGAAAGCTTTGAAGTGCCTGATTTTAAAAAGTCATTTCCATTATTCTCATTGTACTCTTATTCCAGCAAGCAGGTGAAGATCTATTTTTTATAACAGCTTTATTGAGACATAAGTAATATACTGTAAAATTCACACTTTTAAAGTGGTTAATATATAGTCACAGAGTTTTGCAATTAATACCCCTCTCTGACTTCAGGTCATTTTCATCACCCCAAATGTCCCTGTGCCCATTGGCAGCCACTCCTCATTTTCTCCCTCTCCCTTCCCCTGGCAACCACTAATCTAGTTGCTATTTCTATGAATTTTTATTTTGTGGACATTTTATATAAATGGAGTCATATAATATGTAGATTTTTATGATTGGTTTCATTCAATAGTATATATTCAAGTTTAATTCATGTGGTAAAACGAATAGTACTTCATTCATTTTTGTTGTCACTTACTATTTTATTGCATTGATACACCACATTTTATCCATTTTCTGCTGATGGACATTTGGGTCATTGGCATGAAGTGGTACCATCTGTAGTTTTGATTTGCATTAAAACTATTTTTTTTTTTTTTTTTTGAGACAAGGTCTCACTCTGTCACCCAGGCTGGAGTGCAGTGGTGCAATCTCAACTCACTGCAACCTCCGCCTCCCAGGTTCAAATGACTCTCATGCCTCAGTCTCCTGAGTAGCTTGGATTACAGGTGTGTGCCACCAGGCCAGGTTCTTTTTTTTTGTTTTTTGTTTTTTTTATATATTTTTAGTAGAGATGGGGTTTCACCATGTTGGCCAGGCTGGTCTTGAACTCCTGACCTCAAATGATCCTTTATGCCTCAGCCTTCCAAAATGCTGAGATTACAGGCATGAGCCACCACACCCGGACTGATTTGCATTTCTCTAACGACCTGTGATGTTGGTGAGCATCTCTTCCTATGCCTGTCAGACATTTGCATATCTGCTTTAGAGAAATGTCCATTTATCTTTCCATCGTTGAGTTGTAAGAGTTCTTTCCATATTCTGGATAAAAGTCCTCATCAGACAGAGGATTTGCCAGTGCTCTCTCTCATCCTGTAGGTTGTCCTCACTTTCTCAACGGTATTCTTCAAAGCTCAAAATTGTCTAATTTTGATGAAGTACAGTTTAGCTAGTTTCTTTAGCTAGTTTCTCTTTTCACTTGGGCTTTGGGTATCATGTCTAAGATGCCATTGCCTAATCCAAAGTCACAAATTTATTTCTAAGTTTTCTTCTAGAATTTTAATAGTTTTAGGTCTTACATTTCTGTCTATGATTCAATTTGAGATACTTTTTGTGTATTGTTTGGCAGAGGTCCAGCTTCATTACCTTGCATGTTGCTATACAGTTGTCTCAACATTTTTTAAAAAGACTTCTTTCCCTATGGAATTCTCTTGGTACTGCTGTCAAATATTAATTAATTATCAATGTAAGGATTTATTTCTGGACTTGGAATTCTACTCCATTGATCAGCATTTCTACCCTATGTCAGTACCACACCATCTTGATTACTGTAGCTTTGTAGTTAAATTTTGAAACCAGGAAATAAGTCATACAACTTTATGCTGTTTCAAGATTGTTTTGGGTACTTCTATTTGCATATCAATTTCTTGCTCTCTTCTCTCATTCTGGAACTCCTATTATGCCTATATTGATCTCATAGTAAAATGAGTTTGTTTTTGAAAATTCTCTATATTTTAATATATTTGTTATTTTCCCAAGGTCATTTTTCATCTTACTATGAAACGATAATATTCTTTAATTCTAATGCTTTTAAGTATTGTCACTTTTAAAGTCTTTTGAATATTTCCTTTGATTTGTGTGTTAGATAAGCTAGATGTTACAGAAGCATATCATTTTCTCTTTTCTGGTAATTGCAAATAATTGTCATAATCATTTCCTGCTCAAGCCCAGCTTGCTGGTATGATGACAACAACAAAAGTAGCAAACTAAATAATAAGCTCTCAACTGTGTGTAACTTGTGTAGAATTCTTTTCTTTTACTAGGAAAATTAGCCTCTGCTTTTCCCGTACCACAGGAAACTGTGGTATGGGTAAACAACAGCAACTACTACATCATAAAACAGGTGAAGTAACAGGAACTTCCCTGAACTGACCGAAGAACCCATGAAAATTCTCCAGGACCCAGAAATACGTGTTTAGATTTACTTGTTTGTTGTTGTTATTGTTGTTCCTATTTTAACTCCAACTGTCTTTTATGTTTTTTCTACTACCCATGGTAGAAATAGTGCTTCCTATTTCAATGCTAAAATGTACATGTATAGATCCACTATTTTAAGGTGATGCCATTAAATATAGGGAGTAGCAGAAATCGCCAAAGCCAGTTTACTTCCCTCTAAGTATGAACAAACCATATATTCAAAGAGATGGATGTATACTTTCAGTATTCTGTAGAAATCAGTTGGAACTGTTACACTGACACCACTTATTCTTCACTCTCCTTGTAATTTTTTTGGTGCTAATCTTTTCCTCTAAGATCAGGTTAATATTTGTAAAATGCTATTTGAACATACTTATATATTATATATTATAGTGTCAGTTTTCATTCATGTCACTTTACTCCCTAATATTAGGAATTTCTGATTTCACAGTCTTTCCTTACAAAAGAGTTTGTTTCAAGTGATTTTTACATTTGTTTAGGTGTTTTGATTATTTAGATATAAGTATGTAATTCTAACAAAAATCAATTTTCATTCCAACAGAAGGTTTAAAGAAAACTTTTCTTCTTATAGTAATCTGTGGATATAAAGGAAAATATGTAAAGTCTAACCATATAAAACTGCCATTAATCAATCATTTTGACCTACAAAAAATGATCATAAGCTTCAACCTATAAATAAAAGCCTGGAAGGTGTCCAACACTGGTAAGTTGTAGAGGCTTAAGACTATTCTGGGAAGGAGATTTATTTTCTTCTACTTCTTTATATTTGTATAATGTTTCATTTATGTTTATTGGTTATAAAAAAAGTTAAGCTATATTAAAATACTATAGCATTCACTTTAAGAATATGTGTGACAAGATGGAGCTATGGAATCTCTTGAGAGCATTCCACTAAAATGTAATCCCCATGAAGGCAGAGACTTATCTAAATTATTCATCAGTATATCCTTAGTGTCTATTCTGGTGCTTGGCTAAGCGAGTGATAAATAATTAAGTGTTGTAAGATCAAATCTATGAACAAACATATAACAAGCCTTCTCAAAGAATTAAATATATTTTTAGAATCAAGAGGGTTCATGAAGCACTGGGGTCTCAGTCATAAAACGTTATGAATCTTCAATCTTGGATTCTGCCACTGAGGTGATTTAATTATTGTCCATGTATCTGCTTTTCTTCTGAGTAACTGTCAGCTCTTTATGAATTCGGTCTTCTCTATATATTATACTCTCCTGTTTCACTATTTTCTCCACTTGCTATGACACTCCTCTCTTCTCAAAATCAATTTTATCTCAGGATCCTAAATTTAATATCTGGCATTTCTTAATTGCACCCCCTTTACTTTGCTTATATTGCTAACTGCTTCATTTTGTCACAATTGGGACTAAGCATAGTACCTGCCTAGATAAATGGTATTTTTAGACGCTGTGGGAAGTAAAAACGGTCACACACAAAAATGATGTATCAGACAGTTTTTATGGCCATTGGTCTAGAGATAGGAAGTCCAAAGTGTAAATCCAGGGATGAAGAGAGAAAAAGCTGCCTAGTGGAAAAGTCCCTGTGGCAAGGAAGAAACTTTGGAATAATGATTACACTGCATGGTATTTAGTTTTCTACTGGTGACTGTGCTGTGCTATAATGTTGCATTCCTCCTCAGTATCACCTATCCCATTTTCTCCAGAAAATCTACAACACTTAATAGTCTTGTTTAAGTGGCTGTTTTAGGGGATGAATGAAGTGGGATGGAGAAGGGGTAGCAACTAGAGGAGCCCAGAAAAACGGTGAGAAGACAGACAAACCTGGGAAGCAGTCCTCAGCACATCTTCACTTAGGAGCAGACCTGATGTGCAGGAGAAACATTTCCCCCCACCTGTGAGATGAGAGTGGGCCTTGAAAGAGTTATACTTAGGATTTAGTGCTCCCTGTGTTTATTATCTCTGAAGGTGACACAATTGTACTCACCCCTATGTCCTATTTTGCTTCCACTTGCCCAATTCCTTCTCATTCCTGATGTTCTCATTGGGGAAAATAAAAATAAAATTTTCTGCCAGTCCACTGAATTCTCTCCACAAAGGTAGAAAATAAGCAATTTCATTATTAGATAAACATTAAACCACATTGTAACGCACATCACAGGCAATTTGCTAAAGCAATTGTAAGAACAGAAAGAAGTCACCATTTAATAAAAATAGGCAGATGCTGCCGGGCGCAGGGACTCACGCCTGTAATCCCAGCACTTTGGGAGGCCGAGGCGGGCAGATCACGAGGTCAGGAGATGGAGACCATCCTGGCTAACACGGTGAAACCCCGTCTCTACTAAAAATACAAAAAATTAGCCTGGTGTGGTGGTAGGCGCCTGTAGTCCAAGCTACATGGGAGGCTGAGGCAGAAGAATGGCATGAACCCGGGAGGCGGAGCTTGCAGTGAGCCAAGATCGCGGCCACTGCACTCCAGCCTGGGCAACAGAGTGAGACTCCGTCTCAAAAAAAAAAAAAAAAGGGCAGATGCAACCCATTGTATGTATGTTCTCAAGACAAAGGACAACTTGCCCACTGGTAAGAGGACTTGACAGAACCATTTGCTCTACATAGTTTATCCTAAATTTGCTTGGTACTGTGTGGACATCTGTGTTGGCTGATTGTCTTTATCCAAAATGTCTTATTCTGCTATGCTATGCTATGCTATGCTATGCTATGCTATGCTATGCTATGCTATGCTATGCTATGCTGTGCTGTGCTATGCTGTGCTGGTAATTACGACTGAGAGCCAGGAACCTAGTTAAACTCCTATAGACAGAAATATAGGGGTACTATCTTCCCTATGTGTACAATTCAAAGACAGGGGTCCAAGTTTCTTCAGGAAAAACACTCTTGAGTAATAAAACTGTTAGGATGCTTTTAGGTTTTTGGAAGATTTACATCCAAATAAAAAAGACCGAGAAAGAATTTGCAATTACTTGTTTTTAAAGAAAATGATGTAAGAGAAAAGAAGGGATATCTTTCTTTTTGGCACCGAACAAATCATGTTTGTCGTTGTTTTTGTTTTTAGATTTGTTTTCTCCCTTACATTGTACAACACTGGTTTACAGAAGGAAGCAATTTTGCTCCCTAGGGGTGACTTGACAGTGTTGGGAGATATTTTTGGTTGTCATAACTGGGAGATGGGAGGCTACCAGCATCTAGTGTGTAGAGGTCAGGGATGCTGTTAACACATCTTACAGTGCATAGGACAGTCCCTTGCAACAAAGAAATATCCAATCCAATATGTCAACAGTGCTGGAATATACTTATATAACTCTTTCAAGGGCCACTAGCATCTCATATGTGAGGGGAACTATTTCTCCCCCACATCACATCTGCTCCTAATGTGCTGAGGATTGCCTCCCAACATGGTCTGTTTTCTGACCATTGTTCTGGGCTCCCCTAGCTGCTACACTCTCTCCATTCCACTTCATTCATCCCCCAAAACAGCAAATACACTTAGATTTTTGTTCCAGTCTAATTATTAACAGCACCCACTTTTTATATATTTACATATGTTTGCTGTACAAAATATATATATATATGCTGTCCCAATGTAATTATTTTATATATATACTACATATATAATATAGTATAGTCATCTTGTCTATAAGCCAATTGCCAATAATTTTACTGTCAAGAATTATCCTCAGAACACTTATGCCATTAACAGAGCCTCTCAGAATGTTCTGGTGAACATTTAAAAAATGACTTTCTGCAGGAGGGTGGGAATGCCCTGACTTGGAGTGCTCGTGATTTATGTAATATACATACTTCCAACATGGTCAATTTCAGGCTATCATTTAAAGTTCAGAGGATTTGAAAACAGGGCTAGTGGTGGCTCTGTTTAAAGATCTCAGAGACCCATTTTCTGCTTTGTTGTTCTGCCATCTCTAGGTGTGGCATTGAGCCTTCGTCTCATGAGCAAAGATGACAACTAGAACTATAGTCATCACTGGGGCAAAGAGCATGAGCCAGATAGCTTTTAAAGACTGACCCATAAGACTTTTACTTAGGTTTTGTGGTAGGTTAGATTGTTGGGCAGCAAATATTCATTACCCATCCCTCTTCATGCGAGTAGTTTATTCCCTTTTCTATTGATGTTGTGCTTGGCCATGTGATATGGTTTGGCTGTGTCCCCACCCAAATCTCATCTTGAATTGTAATCTCCATAGTCTCCACGTGTCAAGGGAGGCACACAGTGGAAGGTGATCGGATCATCGTGTGGTTTCCCCCATGCTGTTCTCATGACAGTGAGTGAGGTCTCACGAGATCTGGTGGTTTTATAAGGCAGTTTTCCCTGCTCCGGCATGCTTCTCCTCTCTCCTGCCGCCTTGTGAAGAGGTGCCTTCTGCCATGATTATAAGTTTCTTGAGGCCTCCCCAGGCATGCAGAATTGTGAGTCAGTTAAACCTCTTTTCTTTATAAATTACCCAGTCTTGGGCAGTTCTTTATTGCAGTGCTGAAATGTACTAATACACCATGTAACTTGCTTTGGCTTCATAGCAGACAGAAAATATTTCTCTGCTCCTTGACTTTAGATTTGACCATATGACTTGCTTTGGCCAGTGAAATATTAGTGAATGTAATATGAACAGAAGCTTGAACAGTGCCTGTGTAATTGGGTTTGTTCTCTGTCTTTTGTCATGAGAAGAACATGCCTTAGAGAACTGCTGGTTCAGGATAAGAGACACAGGCAGCTGACCTGAACCCTATCCATAGCTTATAGCCAAGCCCGGAAGTTCTAAATCAGTTCTATATTAGTTGAATTCCAGGAGACTTCACAGATATGTGAGTAAGAAATGTATGCTTATACTTGTAACCATGGAATTTTAGAGGAGCTTGTTACACAACACTGTTTTGGCAATACCTGACTAATCCTGTTTGCCACATTCAGTCTAATGATTACTCCTATCTACTAGAGAGGCTGTTAAGTGGAAACTTTTCTCTGTCATATACTCTTAACAAAAAATCAGAGTTTTAAAAAATTACTAAAGGAGGAGGGTAATGGATATTTGGGGCAACTAACGATGTCTATTACAATTTTAGACTTTGCCTTTTTAGTAAGCATCTATCCTCCTCATTATTGAGATTCGCAAAGTGATCAGAACAGTCTTTTATAGGAGCAAGTGTGTCTGTCTTCCTTGGTATTTTTAATTCCTGAGTAATCTGTTTATTGTCACAATCAGATTTGAAACATCTCTTTAAACTGCTAGTTCCTGGGTTATTCATTTAGTCAAATGATAGAAATAAAATCATTGGATTTAACATTGTTTCCAAAGGGACCTATTAAATCTGCCAGCTTAGAGAGAAGAAGAGGCTGCAAACAAGAATGACACACAAGCTGGCATTTGACTCATGGTGCTTGGTTTAATTGTAAGTGTGTATGTGGCAACTGGAGAACACAATAAAGTCATTATACTTTTTTATTGCAGCTCTTGACCAAAGCAGGGAACTGGGGAAATCTAGTTTAGAGTAGACAAAATAAATACAAACTGTACAACCTACCTCCTTGCTCCAGCAGATCCCCACGTCACCTGCAATAAGCTGTATACTTTCACAACCCGCCTTGGATGGACTTCCCTAATGCTAATCCCATTGAAGAATGGACTGAGAAGAAAACAGTGAAATGGAAAATGTGGAATTCAGAAGTGGAGTTGGAGTAAGAGGAGAAGATTGGGGTCAGTAGTCTGATTATGACAACTAGAAAGCTGAATTCCTGATTAGACAAAGGGCATAAAATAGATTAAAGATTGCAGCTAGTTTGGCAAAAAAATGAGACTATATCTTACAAAAAAAATTTAAAAACTAGTCATGCACAGTGGAGCTTCCCTGTAGTCCTAGCTACTTGGGAGGCTGAGACAGGAGGCTCACTTAAGTCCAGGAATTCAAGGCTGCAGTAAGCTCTGATCACCCCACTGCACTCTAGGCTAAACAAAAGAGAGAGATCTCATCTGTAAAAAATAGATAAATAAGCAAATAAATTTTAAAAATTAAAAAAAATGTCAGCTGCCCAAAGAAGCTAAGCTTTCTTACTCTAAGAGACCCGAAATATGCCAGCACCAAAATCACTTAGTTTATCTAGTTACATAATCCATTTTTAAATTTAGTACACTATGTTTTCCTAATTATCCTTTATTATCAAGAATTTTCTATGGGAAAATCCTCAATAAAACACTGGCAAACTGAATCCAGCAGCACATCAAAAAGCTTATCCACCACGATCAAGTCAACTTCATCCCTGGGATGCAAGCCTGGTTCAACATACGCAAATCAATAAACGTAATCCATCACGTAAACAGAACCAATGACAAAACCCACATGATTATCTCAATAGATGCAGAAAAGACCTTTGACAAAATTCAACAGCCCTTCTTGCTAAAAATTTTCAATAAACTAGGCATTGATGGAATGTATCTCAAAATAATAAGAGCTATTTATGACATACTGAATGGGCAAAAACTGGAAGCATTTCCTCTGAAAACCGGTACAAGACAAGGATGCCCTCTCTCACCACTCGTATTCAACATAGTATTGGAAGTTCTTGCCAGGGCAATCAAGCAAGAGAAAGAAATAAAGGGTATTCAGTTAGGAAAAGAAGAAGTCAAACTGTCCCTGTTTGCAGATGACATGATTGTATATTTAGAAAACCCCATTGTCTCAGCCCAAAATCTCCTTAAGCTGATAAGAAACTTCAGCAGTCTCAGCATACAAAATCAATGTACAAAAATCACAAGCATTCCTATACACCAATAACAGAAACACAGAGCCAAATCATGAGTGAACTCCCATTCACAATTGTTACAAAGAGAATAAAATACCTAGGAATACAACTTACAAAGGATGTGAAGTACCTCTTCAAGGAGAACTACAAACCATTGCTCAAGGAAATCAGAGAGGACACAAACAAATGGAAAAACATTCCATGCTCATGGATGGGAAGAATCAATGTTGTGAAAATGGCCATATTGCCCAAAGTAATGTATAGATTCAATGCTATCTCCATCAAGCTACCATTGACTTTCTTCACAGAATTGGAAAAAACTACTTTAAATTTCATATGGAACCAAAAAAGAGCCCTCATAGCCAAGGCAATCCTAAGAACAAAGCTGGAGGCATCATGCTACCTGACTTCAAACTATACTACAAGGCTACAGTAACCAAAACAGCATGGTACCGGTACCAAAACAGACATGTAGTCCAATGGAACAGAGCACAGACCTCAGAAATACCACTACACATCTACAACCATCTGATCTTTGACAAATCTGACAAAAACAAACAATGGGGAAAAGATTCCCTCTTTAATAAATGGTGCTGGGAAAACTGGCTAGCCACATGCAGAAAGCTGAAATTGGATGTCTTCCCTACACTTTATACAAAAATTACCTCAAGATGGGTTAAAGACTTAAATGTAAGATCTGAAACCATGAAAACCCTAGAAGAAAACCTAGGCAATACCATTCAGGACATAGGCTTAGGCAAAGACTTCATGACTAAAACACAAAAAGCAATGGCAATAAAAGCCAAAATAGACAAATGGGATCTGATTAAAATAAAGAGCTTCTGCACAGCAAAAGAAACTATCATCAGAGTGAACAGGCAACCTACAGAATGGGAGAAAAATTTTGCAATCTATCCATAAGACAAAGACAGGAGGTCAGACACACCTCATAATAACTCCCCTCCCTTTTATGGTTCAGATGCAACAACTGACCAGCATTAATGTTAAAACAGAGATCATAAGATTCACAGAGTAGACTCTTTATGGCAATGAAAAACAAGTTATAAATAGGACCTAATGCCATGCCAAGCAAGGGTTAAGTCACACACTCCTACACTTGAAGAATAAACTATGTTCTGACTGCCGCAAGATTTTTCTTTTTCTCTAGAAGTTAAACATACACTGGCCTCGTGATCAGCAACATTAAAACAATTACAACTCATCCAGTCACAGACACTGACAAACTGTAACCCCTGTTTCATCAGCCATAACTATAGCTTACTTTGGACAGGAGACTGACTTCAGTCACTTTCTCCTGACCATGGATTGTTTTTTATAAGAAATAAAGTCTTCTTTTCCAAATGTATAAATTGTGGGTGTTTTTTTTTGTTGTTGTTGTTTTTTGGTTTTTTTTTTTTGTAAGTTGACATACATCAGCGCAGCTTGGTGATTTCACAACTAATATGACTGTCTTATGGATGTTAGAGATTTAACTAACACTTATTTCAACATGACAGTAGGTGTCTGTATACTTGTTTGGAAAAAACACAAGCCACTTTTTTGCTTCGCTTTCACACCACCACCACAGCAATCATCAACACTGAAGACTTCTGTGACCCATTGTGTGGGGTTCTCTGCACCACCAAGTAAGCAACCAATTCTGCAGCAGAAATCAGCTGGGTGGGCTGGGCGCGGTGGCTCAAGCCTGTAATCCCAGTACTTTGGGAGGCCGAGACGGGCGGATCACGAGGTCAGGAGATCGAGACCATCCTGGCGAACACCATGAAACCCTGTCTTTACTAAAAAAATACAAAAAACTAGCCAGGCGAGGTGGCTGGCGCCTGTGGTCCCAGCTACTCGGGAGGATGAGACAGGAGAATGGCGTAAACCCGGGAGGCGGAGCTTGCAGTGAGCTGAGATCCAGCCACTGCACTCCAGCCTGGGCGACAGAGCGAGACTCCGTCTCAAAAAAAAAAAAAAAAAAAAAAAAGAAATCAGCTGGGTGTCCTCCAATTCAATTCTGATTCTATCTACCTGGTGATAGCATCAGATCTGGCAAGTGAGGGCTCAGTCCTTGAGACTGCATCCCACCCCTTCAGACACCAGTCACAAGTCTGGGCTTCCAGAACTTCTGACCCACCAGCTTCCAAGATGGGGTTCCCATAACTCCCTCTTTAGGTTTGATTAATTTGCTAGAATGGCTCACCAAACTCAGGGAAACACTCGCTTACACTTACTAGTTTATTATAAGGAATATTATAAAGGACACAGTGCATAGCAGGAAGGGCTGAGAGCTTCCATGCCCTCCCTGGGTGCGCCACCCTCCAGGAACCTCCATGTGTTCAGCTGTCTGGAAACTCTCTTAGCACTGCCCTCTTGAGTTTTTATGGTAGCTTTTTCACTTAGGCATGATTGAAACATACAACCATAGGGAAGTATGATTGGACAAAAGGGTACGAACTAAACCCAGTAATGCCTGTCGGTGCAGATTCTTTTTGGCCTCTCTGTGCAGCATTTTTTTCTTCTGGGATATGGGGCAGGACACTCTCTGGCAGGTGAAAGGAGGATAGGAGAGCATCAGAGAGAGATTCTTTCTATTGTAATAAGGGTTATGAGAATTAATAAGTGTCTAGTATAATGTCTGATATGAGCAGGCCCCAAATAAAAATTAACTACTATTAATGGCATCAGCAATAATAAGACATGTCTAAATCATGTAATAGCAAATAAGGATGAAAACCTGGCTCAGGCTGTATAATCATCTAGATGTGTATTTAAATCTTAGCTACACCAATTACAAGCTATGTAAACACATAGAATATATTCACACCTATGGCAAGTTACTTAACACCTCTGAAAATAAGTTCCCACATCCATGTTGTAGAAAATAATACAAACTTTATCAAGTTAAGATGAAAGTTAAATAAGATTCTGTGTATAAGGAATTTAGCCCAGTTTCCAGCATATGAAAAGCCCACAATTGATGATAACAACTATTGTATTATGACTGTTGTTAGACATTGTAAAGGCTAAGTAAACTAGGGTATAGAAAGCTCTTAAAAGGATACCTTAGGTAGTAAGTGCTAAAATTGCAGGAATCGACACTTATCACCACAAATATAATTACCATCACTACTACCTCTACTACCAATATTATTAAAGATTGACTTAGCAATTCCAAACTTCTAAACATCAGCATTGAACAGATGATTACAATGAGTGGAGGATATGTATAATACAAAAGTATTCCCCAAAATTTCTAGTCTCTGCACACTCACCTTCATCCTGTAGACTAACTTCTCATTGACAAATGAATCTTCCCTAAATGCTATTTGTTTTAAGTCCAGATACAGAAACAAGATTTCATATGTTGATCATCTAAAAAATAGTACTTGGACTTTTCTACAAAAAGTTCAAACCTAGCTAAGCAGGTGTTCTTCCCCAAACCCAGCAAGACTGTGATGATTACTATTCAGAAATTCGAAAGCCTACACATCTTTTTTTTTTCTTCTTCTTTTCAGTATCTTTAACCTGCTGGTGGTCATATTCTCTGGACTTCAGTAAGCTTCCCTGCCTCTTATTGAATAATCTAGGACCTTCACTTCCTGAATAGTAGTAGAAACACATCCATTAACTTCACTCATCAAGAAACACTGAATTATTTTCCTTAGAAGCAGCTAGATTCAGTATCTGAGAGAAATACAGAAGACTTTTTCCTTTTTCATGCTGTGAGACTAAATTCAGTTTTCATGACCAGGAAGTTAGAAAAGGACTCACTATTGCGAGTGACTGAAGGGGAATATAGCATCCTTTGAAAGAAATAACATATTCCAGAGGACACAGAAATAGTTTGAGAGGTGGGAGATGTAGTTTATTTTTCTGGATCCTACATGATCATCTGTATAATCTGATTTAAATTCTGCACTGTTGATATATGTCATATTATTTTCTTACCAGTATACTGGGATTAATCAGAAACGAAGAAAGAGACAAAGGTGAAGATGAACTAGGTAATTTAACATTTGTTTGCTGTAGTTAATTGCCATAACAACTTAATGAAGAGTTATCTTCATTTTAGAGATAGGGAAACAGTGGCTTATAGGACTAAATTACTCACATATATCAACATCTGGATAGCAGCAGAGACATAATTTGAGACTCTGTTGTCTGAGGTCAAGGTCACTGTTCTTTTTGTTCCATGCTATACTGTCTTAAAACAACAACAATAAAATAACAAAAACAACAAAAGACCTTTGTTCCTCTTGCTCTAAATAAAATAACTGACTTTATCCACCTTTGCCTCTATATACACAAATATTCTTTAGTGACTCTTGCTACTGTTTTTTTTTAAACTTTTATTGTAGGTTCAGGGGTACAAGCACAGGTTTGTTAGATAGGTAAACTCATGTCACAGGGGTTTGTTGTACAGATTATTTTGTCACCCAGGTACTAAGCCTAGTACTCAATAGTTATTATTTCTGATCCTCTCCCTCCTTCCACCCTCTATTCTCAAAACTTGATAACTGGTATCTAACTAAACTAAGAACTTCTGCACTGCAAAAGAAACTATCAATATAGTAAACAGACAACCTACAAAATGGGAGAAAATATTTGCAATCTATGCATCTGACAAAGGTCGAATATCCAGCATCTATAAGGAACTTAGACAAAAAAAGAGAAAAAGAAATAACCCCATTAAAAAGTGGGCAAATGACATGAAGAGACACTTTTCACAAGAAGATATATAAATATAATTCATTTCCTTAAGGTTTACAAACAGGTGGTAAATAATCCAAGACCACCCTACCCCACTCAACCCCACCACACATGCCAGGGTTACACTATTGGAGAAAAACCCATTGAAACAAATGTAACATCCAGGCCAAAGAGGCCCAACTCAAGCTCCATTTTGTAAGGGCTGTAGTTTAGCTGAGTTGCTAATTCCTGGGCATGAGAATCTTTATTGCTATTATCACTTGAAGCCTGTGTCTGTTTGTAATACCTGGAGGGGTTCCTTATTTTGCAATTTTATGCTATCAACAGAAAAGATTTATTGAGAGGAGCTGTGTGAACCAGACTATAAATTCAGATCCTATTGCTCTACTTTTATTTGATACTCACACAGACAGAAGGCCCTTTCTTAAGCTGAAAACCTATAATGGAAGTTTATTACCCTGTGGGCCAGATAAAATGCACAAGAATACGTCTGGTTTAGACATCATCTTTTATATACCTATCTTTTATATATGAGGACATTCTTTTTAAAAATCCTTTTATTATTAATGAAACATAGTTAAATGTATTACACAGAAAGAATGGTGTTCTCCCTAGAGTGTTCAATTATAATGTTGTCTAGGAAATGGTTTTTAATATTTGTATCAGTTAGTAGGTAATAAGACTTGTGGTAATTTTTTTACTTCTTTTTTTATATTATTTGAATTCTTTAGAATGAGCATGTATTATATATTATTTTCACACAATCCATATGAAGTATTCTATTATAACAATATATATGGGACACACAAAATTCTGTCTCTTAAAATGTGTTATGCTATTAAAACAGTAAGTAGAAATATTATTATCAATTAGATTGCCATGTTATAACTGTATAATAGTAAAACTTATAGAGTACGTGAATGACCTTACATTGAACTGAGAAAGTCCCATTCCAAAAAAATAACGAAGCAGTTGCTTCCAAACAACCCCTCATACATTAGTTTCCTCCCATTTGGGCATGGCTGCTAGATAAATGATGCATGCCTACTGACAGTCACATAGCATCCAAACTCACGTTACAGCAAAGCATGATATTAAAGTGTTTGACTGTATTTATCATGTTAAAATAATAATTTTGTTCGAATGGTTGAGGAGTAATGATGTGTATTAATTTATCTGACAGACTGCCTCCTCCACCCCATACCTCTAGCTCAGGTCTTTATTAACTCACATATGTGCCCCAATCCCTACATCAAGTAGTAGTATTTATTTACCTACTTTTTGTATGAAGCAGAACCTGTACAATGAAGAGAGCTAAGAGGCCGAGTTTACCTACACAATAAAGGGTTGACATGGAGGGAGAAGAAAGACAGAAAACCATACAGGTGGGTTTAAATGAATATTTGGAGAGCATCTGAAAGACGCTGTCTTCATATACATATTACATGTATATGATATATATTTACATGTGTAATAATATATATAAATATTACAAAGTACCTGTAAAACATATCTAAACTCAGAGTGGAAACGAATGAGTTTTGGAAGTATTGTTAACTATCAATTTGTTGCCTTTTTTTAAATATCAAGCTTTTATCAAATAAGTGTTAATATTTGTTTCTAATTATTTTTGGCTTTCTGGCCTGTGCCTTTTCTAATACTATTCTATGTAAAGACTGAGTCATATGGACTCCAAACATATCTAACTTCAAATTCAATATAAACGAAAAAGTTTTGTGGTATCAGTAATAGATCTTTTTAAAAAGAGAAAGGGGGCTGGGCATGGTGGCTCACACCTGTAATCCCAGCACTCTGTGAGGCCAAGGCGGGCAAATCACCTGAGGTCAGGAGTTCGAGACTAGCCTGGCCAACATGGTGAAACCCTGCCTCTACTAAAAATACAAAAATTAGCTGGGCGTGGTGGCACGTGCCTATAATCCCAGCTACTTGGGAGGCTGAGACAGGAGAATGGCTTGAACCCGGGAGGCGGAAGTTGCAGTGAGTAGGGACCGTGCCACTGCACTCTACCCTGGATGACAGAGCAAGGCTCTGTCTAAAAAAAAAAAAAGAGAGAGAAAGGGTAACATAATTAGTAGTGCATAATACCTTTATTTTGGTTCCCTTTAGTCCCTCTTCTTCATTCATCTACTTTGCTAATATTCTATGATGACTGCAATACTCCATGAGAACAGTCACCTTGATTTTTGGCTAATTTCAGAGGCTCTAAAATTTCTCTGTTTATCTCTTATAGTAGAAAATATTCACAAGCCGTTCTTCTGTAGTTCAAAATATTGTTCATAATTTTCTGCTACAATGCTCAGTTTAAGACCAAGAAGGCCAAAAACCTTGTGATTGACAATAATAGTCATTACCAGCCTGGACTAAGAAAGTACTGCGTTTTCAAAGCACAAGGACTAGCCCTTATATCAGCACAGAGGTACCATGACAGGGCTTCCCTAACAGTTTACATTGAAAAGAGAAATAAATTATTTGCTTCTTGTTCTTTTTAAAAAAGTTCTCTCAATGCTGTTTATGGTCATGAACTTTTTTCTCCAATTAATTTCTGCATGGTACCATGTGGAAATCTGTTGATAGTACTCATAGCTAACAATACTTCCAAAACTCATTCGTTTCCATACTGAGTTTAGATACGCTTTACAGGAACTCTGTAGCTGAAAATCTGTGTTTGGGTTTGGACTTTATCAATTTTTGAAAAGAAAAGAGTATACCTAGCCATTTCAATAGCTGTTTCTTTCTGTAAGAAATACATAATATAAAGATGTATTGAATTCTGCTGTTTTCTTAAAACCTTGACTTGCAGAATAGGTACTTTTCACAGAAAAAAGGAAAAATACATTTCTCCCTTCATTTACTATTGTTTTCAGGTGATTTTCTCCAGCGATAAACTTTAAGGTTTCATAAAATAAATATTAAATCATACTAATTGCATTATTTCCATTATTTTTCTTTTCAGGCAAATGAATTACCAATAGGGTTTTCAAAGTGCATTCCACAGATGAGTAATATGTCTAACATTTCAATTAAATTATTATGGTTGAAAAATTAAGTATCTAGTTCAAAAGTTCAACAGAACATAGATAAATCAGTTGCTTACCATGAGACTTGTTGATAAGTGAGGATGTTTTGTCAATTTGGAAAAAGAGAGCATCAACTATTACTCTATTAGAGTTTTCTTGGTTTCCTTGAACCTTTCATCTCAAATTATTCTTGTGCTTTCACTCTTTTAAAAACAGTCCTGCTGGCTTTAGTTCACTTCTTTGGCTTCACAGCTTCAAGGAAGATTTTAAAGACAGAGGTCACATATCACCCTAGCAACCTGGTTGGAGAGAAGCGATGTTTCCTAAAATATTATAAAGCAAATCAAGCATCTGGCTGATTTATTAGATAGAGCTAGCCACTTGTTCTTAACTGGTCATGTTGTCCTGGTGAAAAGTGAACAATGCCAGGTCTTAAAGGTGTTAAATGTGTTTCCTAAAAGCATTATGTGCAATGGCAAGATCAGCTCTTTATTCTCAAAAGAGTACATTAGCAAATAACTATTAAATTAATATGAACTATTTGTGTGTGTGTGTGTGTGTGTGTGTAAGCAGGGTTTGGCAAAAATCAAGTAACTGGCAAAATACTCAGGCCGAATGTGAATTGGCACTGTTTGAGAATACGTAAAACATGTAACCTGGTAAAAAGTTGCAAATTGAATAATTATGTTGCAGTCTCAATATGGACACATACTTTCTTTTTTCATTATTAAAGACAACAAACAGTCACCTAAGGTGGCTACACACAGGCATACTCACTACTAATAAAGAGATACCATGTTTTCCTCTCTCCTGCCATGTGTGGGTTTTCCTGTCAGTGAGGGCTTCCAATCCTGGATTAATACTTTTCTTTTCATCTTTCTTCTGCAATTTCTAGATCAACACTGGAACCAAAAATTTTGCACACTTCTATACCAACTTACCAGAAAATTAGAAACACTAAGCACAGTTATTGAAAAGTAAGCACATTTCCCAATGTTGTATATTGTTCTTACTCCTATCTTTTTTTCTCTTTATTATAAAATTTCGGCTTGGTCCAAGAGAAAGAAGTAAATAAACAAAATTCCAAGGCCAGGCTCGGAGGCTCATACCTGTAATCCCGGCACTTTGGGAGGCCTAGGCGGATAGATCACGAGGTCAGGAGTTCAAGACCAGCCTGACTAATATGGTGAAACCCCGTCTTTACTAAAAATACAAAAATTAGCTGGGCATAGTGGTGAGCACCTGTAGTACCAGCTGCTCAGGAGGCTGAAGCAGGAGAATCACTTGAACCCGGGAGATGGAGGTTGCAGTGAGCTGAGATCTCGCTATTGCACTCCAACCTGGATGACAGAGCAAGAGTTTGTCTCAAAAAAAAAAAAGAAGAAGAAGAAGAAAATAAAAGAAAATTCCAGATAGATGACAGAGGGGTTTGGGGCTTGTGACAGCCATATTATTGCAAAGCTATCCGACACCAGCTCTCTGGTAGCTCTCTGTGCAAATCATTCCAAAGTGATAATTGTCAAAATTTTCCCCCACTCTAAGGGAAGCATTATGTTAGGGCATAATCTCCACTGAATTCCAACAGCAACTCACTTTTGCCCAAAAGCCAAATGGACTCTTAACCACCATCTTATCTAAATAGCTTCATTACTGATAGAACATGTTAGAAAAGAGGACAATGAGAGACCCACAGAATTTAGCTTATTAATAGTAAAATTTAAGAACGAGTGCCCATATCCTTGCTTTGTAACTGAATGCAGGTTCAGCCGCTCACTGCTTGAGAAGTCAAATAACAAGGACGAGATTCCATAGAAAGGAAGTGACTTTATTTGCCAAAGCTAGCAATGGGGAACTGGTTCAGGCTCCTGCCTTAATGGAATTGCTTTAAACTTGGGGCAGAAAGGAAGAGCTTAAAAAGGGAAGTTTGGCATGAGGGAGATGCAGAAGGGGGCGAGGCAGTACAGGTCTAAGTGACTGGTTCTGATGACGTATCTTGAGTTATCGCCCCATCCGCTGAATAGGCTGGTGCCATGGCGGGCACAGCCAGGTTGTAAATTAACCACAACCTTGAAGTGATCTCCTGATGGGGGAGAATTTCATAGGCACCTGGGTTGTTTTAAGATCTCCTCTCTGAAACTTTGAAGGAAACATATAGTTATATAAGCTAGGGGTGTAAGGAGTGCCTGGTGCACAAGGAGCAAAGGTTATAATCACATTCCTGAGAGCTAAGGTGTGAGTACGCGTGAAAAACAAGAAAAGGAGAAAAAAGAAACAACTATTTTTAAGAAAAAAGGGTGCTCGGTTATACTTCTAGGTAATTACAATGTGATTGTTATGATGTTGCAGGTGAGAATGTTAGAAGAAAGATTTTAACAGGAATTCAAGAACATAATAAAATTGTAAACAGCATATAGAGCCTATTTTCTCTGTAATCTAAAGACCAATTGCATGATCTGTTGGACTAAGGCTCCAGTACTCATTTTCTGTCCCTACCCACCTCCCACAACTCAATTTTTTTTTCTCCCATATGTTGGTGTTTTTTTCTGTGACTGATTCTACAAACCCATAAAAATATTAAGTGATGGTTTAAATATTATCTGATAACTCTCATGCACTTCTCAAAGGACTGTAATACCACAGCCTTGTAGTAGTATAATTTGGCACTATGTTTCAAAAGACTTTAAAAAATTCATTCTCTTTGACCTAGAAATTTTACTTCAAGGAATTTTCTAGTAGGGAAACAATCAGGAATGTGCACAAAATCAGCTATAGGATATCAACTGTACATAATTTTAAAAGTGTAAATGATCAAAATGTCCATCAATAAGAGATTGCTAAAATTAACTCTGATATATTAATACAGTGAAATAATATGCAGACAATAAAAATATATTGTAACAATATAAGGTTATCTCATATTATTGCATGAACAAAACGAGTCATAGAAAAAATACAAAGTATGATTTTTTAGAAATAATTTTTAAAAATCTGCTCTCCCTGCCATCTTGGAACCTGTGGCAGTCTACTGGAAACAGGACTTTTAAAACATTTCTGGAAAGCTATAGTCCAATGCCAAGGCCAGTTTTCTTGACTATAAATAGGGGTTCTAAAACCAAAGGGAGAACACAGCTCTTCTTAAAACTGCAGGTGGTTGTGCCTGAGATGAAACTGAATTCTACTTGGGCAAGAGATGTGCTTATGTATACAGAGCGAATCACAACACAGTGACGTCGGTGGTAAACCAAACAAAACAAAAGTAATCTGGGAAAAGGTAACTTGTGTCCATGGAAACGGTGGCATGATTTGTGCCAAATTCTGAAGCAATCTGCCTATTAAGGGCACTGGACACAGAATTCATGTGAAGCTGTACCCCTAAAGGTTTTAAACTGGTGAAAAGTAAATCAAAATCCATAAAGGGGGGATTTGTGCTCTGGTATTTTTGTTAGGTGGCTTTTAAAAAGTATTGCTCTGAATTGAGTTGTTGTATGCTTAAAATGGTGAAGATTGTTCAGCATTTTCAGAGTATAAGGGAGTCAGAGCTATATGAACTATGTGAATGATGATTCAGGGGTGATTACAGAGATTTAGACGATAACAAGGGTTTTAATGTACCTTAGTATAAGGCCTTATTGCATGGATTGCGGGGGATAAGTAAGCTTTGGGGAAAGTGCAAAGGGGACCGTCTTCCTCATTATAATGAGAGTTAGTGAAAGAAGCTTAAAAGTGTCTCTTAAATTACCTTGTAAGAGTATGTACTTGTTCAATATAGTTTGATTGGGAAACTGAAAAGCAAAAATGGAAATTAGAAATAATTTAAATGGAGATTATATTGATGGTTTTTGGCAGCTCATTTGGATAGGCTAGGGCAAGATATTCTTGGAATTTGTGACTGGACAAAGCATTCCAGTATATAACATTTGACTTGGAATAAGTAATGCATAAACTGAAATATCAAAATAAAACCATATAATTTCATCTCAAAAAATGTACGCACATATATACAAATCAAAGCAGCAATAACTAGAAGAATACACATTCAAAGCCAATAGCAAGCAAAGATTTGGTGAGATTATGGTTGAGATAGATAGCTAGATATGTCATATGCTGTTGTTTAATTTTCCTGACGGAAAAAGCATTACTTAAGTAATCAAATAGGACATTCAGTTGCTTGAGGTTTTATGAGATGGGGTCTCACTTTGTCACCCAGGCTGGAGTGCAGTAGTACGATCTTGGCTTACTGCAACCTTCACCTTCCAAGTTCCAGTGATCCTCCAACCTCAGCCTCCCAGCCCTAGCTGGGACCACAGGCACATGCCACCACGTCTGGCTAATTTTTTTGTAGAGATGAGGTTTTGCCATGTTGGCCAGGTTGGTCTCTAACTCCTGAGCTCAAGAGATCCATCTTCCTCAGCTTCCCAAAGTGCTGAGAATACAGGTGTGAGCCACTGTACCCGACCACTAACTTGCTGTTTTTAAATTAGCTAATAAACGTAAGTTATACCTCTTGTAGGTATTTACATTTGAAAAGTTTTATCACCAACACATTACTAGTCCTTGACTAAAAAAGAAAGCAATTATCGAAAGAGATCAAATTCCATCTTATTCACCCTTTGCCTCAGGAAATAAAAAATGAGAAATTTGACCTACCAGACTAGTTCAGAAAAGTTGCCAAATCTTGTTATGGGACATGTAGATGAAATATAATGTATGCTAAGCTAAGGATAAGATTTGTTCCATCCTTGTCAATACTAGTGTCAGAAAATGTAGTTACCTACCTTTTTATTTACTTATGTTCAGGCTAAGATAGTTATATTTGAAGAGAGAGGGGAAAAAAAGGCTCAAATAGAGAGAGAGAAAAAAAAGGAAGCTCAAACCTGGGTAATCAAACTTTGTCTATTCCTAAGAGGCAAATGCAGAATGCCAGGGAAACAAATTATAGAAATATAGGAAGTGATACCACTAAACACTATTAGAATGACCAAAATCTAGAACAATGACAACAGCAAATGTTGGCAAGGATATGGAGTAACAGGAACACTTGTTCACTGTTGGTGAGAACGCGAAATGATACAGCAACTTCGAAAGACAGTTTGACATTTTCCTACAAAACTAAACATATTATTACTATATGATTCAGCAATTGTACTCCTTAGTATTTATTCAAATTAGTTGAAAACTTATGGCACATAAAAACCTGCATACTGATGTACCTACATGTCCTTCAGTAGGTGAATGCGTAAATAAATTGTAGTATATTCAGACAATAAACCATTATTTGGCACTAAAAAGATATAAGTTATCATCATGAAAAAACCTGGGGGAACCTTAAATGCATGTGACTAAGTAAAAGAAAGCAATCTGAAAGGGCTACAGACTGTATGAATCCAACTATATGACACTGGAAAAAGCGTGGAAACAGTGAAAATATGGTGACAGAAAAAACATAAATGGTTGCCAAGGGTTAGAGAGGAGGGAGGGATGAACAGGTGGAGCAGAGAGGATTTTTAGGGAAGTGAAACTATTCTATATGATGTTATAACAATGAACACATATCATTATACATTTGTCAACACACATCGAATGTATAACACCAAGAATAAACGTCGATATGAACCACGGACTTTGGGTGATAATGATGTCTTAAATGTAGTCTTGTGATTGTAACAAATGTACCACTGTGGTATGGGATTTTGATAGCAGAGACACTATGTATATGTGAGTAAAAGGAGTATATAAGGAATTGCTGTACCTTCCATTCAATTTCACTGTCAGTCTAAAACTGTTCTGAAAAAAATCTATTGTATTTAAAAATACATATATATAAGGAATATTTTACAATGCTGACAGCACGATTTTAATTCTTCAAGTATAAAATAAACAACATAATAAAAAAGAGAAAAGAGATGAGAAAAAATTGAGTTGGAATTTTTCTCCTAAGGATAGATGGTTTCATAACTGATTGTTATCAAATATTTATTTGTTCTCCGAGGCCATGCGTATGTTTGTCTTTGGTGGATTTTATGTTGCCAGATTGCTTCTTACTCATTGACTCATCTTCTTTCATGTTCTTTTGTAGTTTTCCATGTATTCATGCTGCTTTTAGCTTGGCTTGTCTGATTTCTATGTACTTTCATTACCGCTATTCTTCAATATAAAACAAATGGTAAACACAAACTCTGAGACCTGAAGACTTGGGGCATGTGGCTTCCTGGAATAAATGTCTCATTATAAAGCGCTCATAAAAAATCTTCCGTCCAGGCCGGGCGCGGTGGCTCAAGCCTGTAATCCCAGCACTTTGGGAGGCCGAGACGGGCGGATCACGAGGTCAGGAGATCAAGACCATCCTGGCTAACACAGTGAAACCCCGTCTCTACTAAAAAATACAAAAATCTAGCCGGGCGAGGTAGCGGGCGCCTGTAGTCCCAGCTACTCGGGAGGCTGAGGCAGGAGAATGGCGTGAACCCGGGAGGCGGAGCTTGCAGTGAGCTGAGATCCGGCCACTGCACTCCAGCCTGGGCCACAGAGCGAGACTCCGCCAAAAAAAAAAAAAAAAAAAAAAAATCTTCCGTCCAAAATCAACTATAGCTTTAGGTTTTCCAGCACATAGAAAAATACAGAAAACCAACATTACACTCAAAGTAAAAACGACAGTAGTAGTAGTTCCGGCATAAAAATATTTGCTGATGCCTACTGTATTTGTCTCAATGGAAAGTTCAATTCATTTAGCAGGCTATTCTTTTTTAGAAAGCACTAACATGTCAGCTAAACAGAGACTATGATAGTGTCAGAGGTGTTTGGCAGAGCGACTCCATCTTGAATATGAGCTGTGTAAAATAAGGCTGAGACCTGCTGGGCTGCATTCCCAGGAGGTTAGGCATTGTTAGTCACAGGATGAGATAGGAGGTTGGCACAAAGTAAGGTCACAAAGACCTTGCTGATAAGAGGATGTGCTAAAGAAGTTGGCCAAAACTTACCAAAACCAAGGTGTTGACAAAAGTGACCTCTGGTCATCCTCACTGCTCATTATCTGCTAATTATAATGCATTAGTATGCTAAAAGATGCTCCCTCTTCCCCGCTCCCTGCCGTGCCATAACAGTTCAGAAATGTCGTAGCAACATCAGCAAGTTACCCTGTATGGTCAAAAAGAGGAGGAACCCTCAGTTCCAGGAATTGCTCACCCCTTTCCCAGAAAACTCATGAATAATTCACCCCTTGTTTGGCATATAATCAAGAAGTAACTATAAGTATACTTTGTTGAGCAGTCCATGCCACTGCTCTGCCTCTCGAATTGCCATTCTCATGTTCCTTTACTTTCTTAATAAACTTGTTTTCACTTTACTCTATGGACTCACCCCAAATTCTTTATTGCATGAGGTCCAAAAACCCTCTCTTGGGGTCTGCATCCATATCCCTTTCAGGTAGCAATATGATGCTATTTATTACATATATAGGAATAACTGACTTATTTCCTCTTTGTCTAAAAAGATTTTTAAAAAAACCCCAAAGATTTGACATTCTAGACTATTTCACAAAAATTGTCAAATCCTATTATAAGATACATAGATGGGATATAATAACAACTTGGCTATGGATGATAGTTGTTATATCCTTGCCAGTGTGCTCCCATACGTTTGGTATTTGTAGAATATTCAGTGTAATGGTGCACACTCCATCTTTCTGGCTCCCTCTGCCTGTCTTGTGACAGCATCTGCAGAAAGTAAGTAGGCACGTTAAAACGAAGGAATGATCATCAGCACTGAGTGGAGTGAGAGTTGCTATGGACCTTCCTAATACTTTAGAGACCGGCAGAATAACTCAATAAACCCCATGCCAGCCAGTTAACTGTAGACCAAGGGAAGAATCTGAAACAGTCAAAACAGGCAGTATAAACCACTTTATTAAGAAGCTTTAATCTAAAGGACAGTGGAGAGATGAGGCATGCCAAAGGATTATATGGGACCAGAAGAGAATTTTTTCAAAGATGAGAAAAATTACAGCAAATTGGCATGATGATGGGTATAATTCAGTCAGAGAGGGGAAATCACGTAGAAGAAAGTTGAAAGAATTGTTGAAGCAATGTCTTTGAGCAGATTAGAGTAAATGGAATATAGTGCATAAGTGGTGAGGTTAGCCTTAGATAAAGACTCATCTGTAGAAACAACAGATAAATGACAGAGCCTATACAGGACAGACTGAGGCTGGCTACATACTTTGTGATCCAAATACAAAATGAAAATGTAGGGCCCTGGCTAACGGAAGTCAATCTTTTCCTCAGGAGCTGGCTGTCCCAACTACAGTGGATGGGCATATTAGTTAAGGTTCTACAGAGCAGCAGAACAAGTAAATTGTGTGTGTGTGTGTGTGTGTGTGAAATTATGGAGCATAGAAAGTCCAAAATCTTCCTTCCCAGGCTGGAAACCTGGAAAGAACTGATTCTGCAGTTCAAGTCCAAAGGTAATCTGCTGGAAGAATCCCCTCTCACTTGTGGTGAGTCAGTCTTTTATGGTATTGAAGCCTTCAACTGATTGGAAGAGATGCACACATGCACATTATGGCAGGCAATCTGCTTTAAAAATCTACCAATTTAAATGCTAATTGCATCAAAAATGCTCTTATAGAAACGTTCAGAATAATGTTTGACCACATATCTGGGCATTTTGGTCCCACCAAGTTGACATATAAAATTAACCCTCAGAATGGGTAACCCCTGAAGAGACCACATCTTTTCCCCAAGATGTGCTCAGGACTTGGATTAGGAGTGGGCGAGAGGCCCCTGCCTAGGTGACTGTTGCATGAACTGTCCAGTTGCCATACCAGCTTTCCTTGCCTTGCCCCAAGATGCCCACAGGGATGTGCCTGACCCTGACCCACCCTGCACTAGGGCCCAGGTCTTCTTCCTGGCATGGAGGGTGACAGCAGAATTCAGACCATCAGTCCAACCGAACCTGCAGCCCTATGTGGAGGTTGTCAGGGGACGGGAAGGCTGGGGCAGAGATTGAGTGAACAAGAACCCATTTGGGCGAGGCAGAGCAGCAGTACAAGGCAGGACCTGTGAGCTGTTTCCAAGTCCCTCAAGGGTGCTCTGTTGTCATATTGGACTTCACACAAAACACAAATTCAAAGACAAAAGTATTAAGAATTGTTATTTTAAGATGGGATCCACAGAAGATTAAACCCTGAACATAGTGCCTTCTGAGTCTGGGTCCCTATGAGATTGCACTGGTCCCACAGCCATAAAGTGAGTGCAGTCCCTTCTGATTATGGGTCCATAGGTGATTGTGCTGGTACCACAGTCATAAAGTGTAACCCAGGCCAGATGGAGATAGGTAGTATCTTAGGGAAGCTTGAGGAATTTTTGATCACTTTTATTTTCTCAATAAAAAGAGATGATCAACTAAAGAAAGAATTGGTGGTGGTGCTCTTAGAAGACAAAAAGAAATTAAATTATTTAGGAATAGTAGAAGAGAGAGGAAATGAACTAGAGAGAACAGTTCAAGGGCCCTATGTGTATTTAAGTCATGAATTTAAAAAAAGACCAAGCCACAAGATGGTGTGATTTTCTCCAGCTACATTCAGATGTGTAGGTGCAGCAGAGAGGGGTATGTGAAGAGTTGGATTTAACTGGAATTGGAATTTTTTTCCCAGGAAAACATGATGAAGGAAAAGAGGGCTAAAGAGTTGAGCTTGTATATAAAGAAGTGATTACAATGTCAGAACATGGCCAAAAATAACCCAAAACAAAAACAAAAAAAAGAAACAAACTCATAGATTTCTTAGTAAATTTCAGACACTTTGTTCCTGATAGATTATCTTCTATCATTATATCATTGATATCATTCATTATATCATTAATCTTCAAAACATTATTTGATATTGTATTCATTCATTTCACTGAACAAATATTTGTTGAGTACCTATTAGGTGGCAAGGACTTCAGCTTCAGCTGTTGCTCATTCACAGAGGTTTGGACTTTAACGGGGCAGGAAAATCACAATAACCACAAATAAATGAGTAGGAAAATTTCAGGTAATGGGAAGTCCTTCAAGGACAATGTAACTGAGTAAGAAAGTACAGACTGAATGAGGTTGGAAAGGATACTAAATCAAGTGTTTAGAAAAAGTCTTTCTGAGATGACAACTGAGCTGAAACAAGGATGAGAAAATACACACTCTCCAACACACACAAAGTTAATTTGAGCAGAGGATGATGAGATAAGGCTTACATTCATAACAGCAGCTGAAATACAGTGAAGCAGATGGGGGTCATTCACTATACAGTCTATGCCTAGCACAGTCTATGTGAATGGCGCCCTTCAGAGATTTGCAGTGCACAACCTGCACATAGGATCCTAAATTAAGGGAACTTAATTTTCAAGTGGGTGTTATATAGCAAATCCTCTGCTGAATTATCTCATCCAATTGCAAACACATAATTAATGTACACGTAGAAATCACTACTCTCAGCCGGGTACGGTGGCTCACGCCTGTAACCCAGCACTTTGGGAGGCGGAGGCGGGCGGATCACGAGGTCAGGAGATCGAGACCATGGTAAAACCCCGTCTCTACCAAAAATACAAAACATTAGCCGGGCGTGGTGGTGGGCACCTGTAGTCCCAGCTACTCGGGAGGCTGAGGCAGGAGAATAGCAAGAACCCAGGAGGCGGAGCTTGCAGTGAGCCAAGATTGCACCACTGCACTCCTGCGCTCCAGCCTGTGCAACAGAGGGAGACTCCGTCACACACACACACACACACACAAACACACACACACACACACAAGAAATCACTGCTCTCTCTGTATACATAATATATATGATATATATGATATGCTAAATGTAAGTATATACTGAATATCATATATATTTAAATTACCAACAGATGTGGATTTCCATTCTTCAGGAATTGGAGAACTTCTTAACCCCGTGAGGTTAACCTGTTTGTTTCTGTTTCTATCTGGTACCTATTTTTCTCTTCTTTTGTTGCTGCTGCTGATTTGTGTACGTGTTCTCCACTGTTCTGTCACACATGTCTGTGCTTGAATGCCATTTACTTTTAGCAGAAAGCTTATTTAACACTGTAAAAAATACCTGGTTTCTACTTCTACAATTACACAAGGTTCATTTTAAAAGAGAGTCATTAACTATTGTATTGTCTGTGGGGCTCTGATTTTCTTCCCTGTGCTCTGCAAAATACCTGTCACCAGTTTTATGTACGAACACTCTGCTTGGTGGTCTCTACTCTGAGTGATGTCTGTTCTTTCACCAGATGCCCCAGTGTTCTCTGGTCTTTCAGCACTGCTTCCCTGGGAAGAAATTTTATCCTCTGTTTCATGATGACAAAGTATAATTTTCTGATTGGATATCGACTGAAAAGGAATCTCCATTGGGCAAAAACATGAATATCATAACATTACAATATCATACATTATAATACAATGTAATTATTCATATTCTAAATTATATATTCTCATGGATTTGCCTGTTTAATTCCTTAATGACCATCGTATCACAAAATGAAAAGAACCATAGACTAGGAATCAGAAGGTCTGTGTTCTAGAATTGTTGCTGATGCTTATTACCAAGCTACTAAACATTGTTGATTATTATTTTTTCTCTTTAAACAGGTGTGATGATCCAGATGTAGCCTACCGTGTTCTTCTGAAGACCAAAGAGATAATGTGGGTACAGATGGTTTGTACACCAAAAATAAATAAATAAACAAAGCCACTTTGTAGACCTAAGACATCATTATACAGGTAATTTTTCTGATAGTGTCTCTGTAAGACATTTATTTTAAGATCATAATTAAGAAAAGTTATAAAAGGATACAAGTGAAATGATATCTCTGGCCAAAGATAATTATATGGAATATTCAAACATAACACTATCACACAAAAGCAAAAAGATTTTGCCACGGAAAACCTTGCCCTTGCTGTCCAGGAGATGGGGTTAAAGATATTAACAGGAATTGATCTTTTTGTGAATATGAGTCATGAGAAATTGAACTGTCCTAATGTACTAATGACTTAAAAGTTTATGAACTGACCAAAATACATTCTTACACATAGACAGAACATTGTGGCCTTACAAAGTACTGAGGTTATGTAGCTACCTTAAAAAACACCCAAGCGGAAGAAGCCTTACTGTCTTGTTTAACTCCTGTTTATTGAAGAAAGGAAGTTTCATTAACAAATTGTTACTAAAATAAAAAACTTCAATAAAAAATTAATATGGAGAAAGGGATTTGGAAGGATCACGGAGATGACAGGAATTCAAAAGGTAAATAAATGAGTAAGAATAGCTCATTTTAGAAGTGAAGTGATCCCATTAAATAAAATGAATCTAAGAACTTCCATCAGTTGGCATTGATTGGAGAATCAGCAGATAGAAAGGGGTTGCTGTATTCATTGTTACCAATTCTGTTTCCTTGGTTTTTACTTCTATCTGGGATTCTCTATTTTTCCTACTGCCATTAATATGCTGGTCCCCAAGGCGTCCCCTTAGTATACAAACAGCCCTGCCTTGATTCCTTTAGCCTAAATCCGAGTCTATGAAGTCTTAGTCTAAACTGAAACCTGTGTTAAATTTGGACTCTCAGAAATGTCACTCCCACCAGATTTCGTGTTCTTGACACCGTAGGTCACAATCCAAGCACAAGCTCCTAATTTCTCCTCTGACCCATCTGTCATTTCCACTCTGCCTAACAGATCATTCATTTACACGCTAACCCTCTTCACAGGATACTACCTTTACTATCTAGATTTCGTAGGAAACATCTCTCTCCAAAAACACCACATTCCCTGTAGCCATCTAAGCAGAAAATGTCCTTCCTCCCAATCTACCAAATCTACCAAAATATCAAAATGTGGAGAATTTTTAGTCTGAATAAATTAGAAGCCAGAGGGTTTTTAACAGAGAAGTGATATGGTCTATTAAACGTTTTGAAAGAGCCACTCTGAGTGACATAAGTGAGTAAACACAAAAAGGAATATATTTCAATAATCCAAGTGATTGATAATGGTCAGTTGGACTAGCATGTTAGTGATTAGAGGTGCTTAAAACATGGTGAGGCCCTGAATATTTTTAAAGGTAGAACTGTCAACATTTGATGTTGAATTGGAAGGGGATGTAAGAAAAGAAGAGGCAAATATGTTTTGTGTGTATGCACACGTGAGTGTGTGTTTATTTCCTAATCAGGAGGGTGAAAGAGGGTGTCATATTAGGCTGGAGAAGACGAGGGAGGGAAGAGGATTATTTAGTAGGAGTGGTGGTAAAGAAGTTCAAAAATTCTGCTTTGGACATGTGAGTTTAAAATGCCGATTCGATATTTATGAAGAGATTGTTAAAAGGAAAGAGAGAGACTGAATTGTCAAATCTGGGATTAAAGGAAGAGTTTGGAGCTGGATACATAAATTTAGAAGTTTTCTGAACAGAGGTGGTATTTAAAGGCTTGAGACTGGAGATTATTCAGAGAATAAATACACCTAGAGAAGATTAGCAACGCAAATACTGTACACACAAATGTAGAGAGGATGTGGTAGAATGACAAAGGATACCAAGAAGGAGCAACAAAGGAAGCAGAGAGAATCAAGAGAGAAAGGCGTTTTGAGAACAAGTGAAAAAAAGCTTCTCAAGCAGGAGGAAACCATCAGTTGATGCTGACAAGTCCAAATGAAGATAAAAGGACAAATATTTCCAGGAAATAGTTCTTTGGATTTAGGAGTTCTTGGGGTGGGCAGTTCATTTCCTGCATTTAATTGAGGATCTTTAGAAAGCCCTGTCACCAGAGAAAAATCAATGTTTTCCAAATTTCCAAAGAACCCATGTTAGATGAAAATCTGAATATGAACAATAGTCAGCCATAACAACGACAGCAAAGATAGATAACATAATTAGGAATAAACAAAATAAGAAAAGTATAGGATCTGAATGAAAATAAAAGCTTTACTGTGGGAAGAATAAGGGCCCTCCAAAGATGTCTATGTTATAATTCCTGAAACCTGTGAACAAATTACCTTGCTTGGCAAAGAGGACTTTGCAGATCATATTTAAGGATCTTGAGATAAAGAGATTATTCTACATTATCTGGGTAGTCCCAAAGTAATCACTACAGTCTTTAAAAGAGGAAGGCAGGAGGATCAGAGTCAGAGGACATGTGACTCCTCTGAAAGAGGGCAGAGGGATATGGGGCTACTCAGAAGGAATGCAGTCAGCCTCTAGAAGCTGAAAAAGATAAAGAAATTTTTCTCCCAGAAAGCTCTGCCAACTCATTTTAGACCTCTGACTTCAAGAACTTCATGGTAATACATTTGTTTATTCTCTAAGCCACTGTACTTGTAATTTCTTGCAACCAACAACAGGAAATTGATACAGATTTTGAAAGACTTGAACCAATAATAAGAAATCCCTTATCATTCATAGAGAGATATCTGTATATGCCTGGAAAGGTTTTTGGAAAGACTCCCAATTGGGTAGTAAGATTTGGAACAGCCTTAGGGAAGAACATTTTACTTCATCTTTCATCCTCCTGTGCTGTTAGAATCTTTTTTAAAAAAATTAGCCATCTGTATGTATCACTTTTTATACATTTTTTGAACATGCCTCCAATGGGATGAAACTTAAACCAATTCATTTCTAGTCACTGCACTAGGTAGTTTCATCCACCATTAGTGAATCAGAATGCTTCTGCCACTGTGAAGGACAAGAAGGTTTTGAGAAAGAAATGTGTGAACAGTTGGTTTGTCCTGCTGCCCTTAAATGTAAGCAGTCATGTTTTATACCTTAGTATAGAAACATACAAAACCTAGAATCATAGAAAAAATGTAGCTACTCTGCCATCCAAATAATAACGAATCATCAAATGATAGTATTTTCTTATATTTAGAAATTATAATAGCTTTGAGGCAAATTTTGTATATCTACCCGTTATTATTCATTTCCTCCTAGAAAAATGATTTAAATCAGGGAGGAGAAAAGAATGATAGACCAGCTCATGAATAATAGCTCAAGGTTTAGATAAATTAGGATTTTGGTAGAGAACTGCTGTTATTCAGTATATGGTATTTTACTTGAATAATAACTGGGTAATGTGTGAAAAGGCATAAATGTGACTGTTTAGCAAGCAGCATGTTTTACTTAATGCAAATCACTAAGATGCAAATCCCTTTTGCAAACCCTCAGCATGTCTGCTTCATTATAAAATGATGCCACTGACGATGATCAAAGCAATAACTGTGTGTATGACTGAGAAGAACAAGATGCAATCAACCGGGCTTTCCTATTTGGGGACATTTACAAAACTAATATTTGCTTATTGTGGTAGACAGTTGTTTCTTGCTTTTTCAACCACAAACTATTCGGATTGCTGCACATTCACTGTTAGGCTACATATTGCTGTTCTTTCTCAGAAGGCCACACATGATATCATTTGCTGTCATACTTTCATGTTTCCTCAGGTTACCACACTTTGGTTCTATATAACAAATTACATAGGATGGTACAAGACTTCAGTCTTATTCAAGAATATCATAAATTTAACCAATTCGCCTACTATTACCTATATTCCCTAATAACTGTTTTTAAAATTCCAGAGCCTAACAAATTCTTTCTAATAAATACAATTTTGGCATTCTATCCTTACACACTAAAATGAACATTTTCTTTCTACATAAAGAAGCTTTATAATATTTTATAAAATTGGCCTAAAATAATAGACATGCTCATTTTTAAAAATGAGAATTTCACTTGAATAGAAAGTACCATGTGCTTCACTACTCTTTCAGAGAATTTAAACACAAAAATGTAAGCTCCTTGGAAACTTAGCATGTATATTGCAACCAAAGAATGTCTTAACTCTTTCCTGTTAATATTAATATTTTTCATGTTCCCAGAAGTATTCATTTCTAGCTAAGAAATTCAAATGCTGTAAAGTAGGATTTAAAGGTTATTAGATAATAATGGAACCTGAAATGTGAATTCAGAAGATAACTACTACATAAAGGTAGTGATTTGGCCCTTAAGTGATTGTAGTTTCTTCTTCTTTTTTTTTTTACAGTTTAATTCTGAGAGAGTAAATAAAGAAACTGGTGCCATGTTCACTCGACAGGGATTTTCAATGATGTTCATTTGACTTTATGAATTTGAGTTTGCAAAACAGGCACTTAGTACTTTACCTGTAATTAACAGGTATTGTCATCAGGAAAATCAAGGCTGTGCCACTGATAGCATTTACTATAAAAATTCTACAACTTTATGACCTTGGTTAATAGTAGTGTATAGTAGTCCTCTCTTATTTGTGGGGAATACATTCCAAGACCCCCAATGGATTTCTGAAATTGCAGAGAGTACCAAACCCTGTATATGCTATGTATTTTTTCTTATGCATACACACCTATGATAAGGTTTAATTTAAACATTAGGCAGAGTAAGAGATTAGCAATTATTAATATTAACAAAACAATAATAATACATATGCTTTAATAAAAGTTATGTGAATGTGGTCTCTCTCTTTTTCTAAAAATATCTTACTGTTCTGAACACATGCTTTTTCTTGTAATGACGTGAGATGATACAATGCTCTACGTGATATCATGAAGTGAGGTGAATGATATAGGCATGGTGACCTAGCATTAGACTACTATTGAGCTTCTGATCATTCTTCAGGAACAAAATCATCTGCTTTGGATGATTCTGGATCATGAAGCCATGATGATGTTGATGGTTGAATGTCAGATGCAGATGATGTTGGTGGCTAACTAGAGGGTAGTGTATATGGGAAGGATTCACTTCCTGGGCGGGACGGAATGGGATGGCACAAAATTTCATCACACTGCTCAGAACAAAACAGAATTTAAAACTCATGAATTGTTTATTTCTGGAATTTTCCACTTAATATTTTCAAACTGCAGCTGACCCTGGGAAACTGAAACCATGGGAAAGGGAAACCATAGATAAGGGCTGACTACTGAATTGTTTTTGCAATTTTTGCTAAATGAGTAGATTACAGCTGTTCCTGCCATAAAAAAACTATGTAACTATGTAAGATAAAGATAAGGAATCATCATGATGTTATGAAATACAAAGAGACAAGAAAAAGATGCAAACTAGTATGCATCACTAGCCTTTTTCCTATCTGTTTGTATTCCATAACATCATGTTTTGTATCTTAGGTATATACAATAAAATTTATTTTAAAGAAGAATTTATATGTTCTCCATTCACCAGTATTAATGAAAACAGGACATTTAACAATTGCCAAATATATCATTTGCCACAAAATGATACTGAAATGTGGAAGGTTTTAAACAAACATGGTTTCAAATGTAATTCTTTCTTAACATTATTATTGCTAATGTGATAGTTAATTATTGTTAATGCAACATTCTATAAAGGTGCTACTTTCTTTCTCTGCTCACTTGAAACAACAAAATATTGATGACAACAGCCATTTAGGCTTCTCGTCATCAATGTATTTATGAAATGTGAGCCCTATGCTATGCACAGTATAATTCACTAAGCATAATTGAATAGTGAATGATATAGAGAGGGGCTGACAGTTTAGAGTCCTCCATGTTAAGGAAACGGTGAAAACTCCACTGGATGTCATGGCTTCCACTCTCACCTTTCATTTCTGTTTGTCTTCAATTTTCCCGGCCTCCAGTGTTGGAGGATGCGATGAGGTATTATCTGCTCTTTTTGCTTAAAAGTCATTTGGCAACTCCCAGTCTAAAGAGACAGCAGGTGTTACAGTGTCCAAGGCCTACTCAGTCAGTTTTCTGGGATGGTGAGCTGTCTTTCAAAGTGAAAAAGAGAGAAAAATAAGTCTTGTGATAAAGCTCCAAATATGTAATCCTGAATGAAGCATGTTGTATTTCTAATCAGAGGGAAACTTTGAAGCTACTTGGCCATTCGTTTAAACTTTAGATCTTTGTCTTTGAAGCTTAAAAGGAAGGTAGTTTCTAATCTATGATGTATTATCCACTTTATTAAACACAAAATTTTACTATATTTCAGTCTTTTAATCAAAATTTTAATCATGTTGATATTTATCAATGTATTCATTCATGCATCCTATCAACAGACATTTATTTCATGTCTGCCACATGGAAAATATTGTAATAGGCACTAAGGATACAGAGTATAACACAGACCTGGGTCCTACTCTTATTAAGCTTTTCATTTTACTCAATTATAGATATTAAACAATTCTGTTTTGCTAGACATAATATTTCTCTTTGCTAGAATCTGCCTTGAACTCTTGAGATGCTGAATCTTTATGACTAGAGGGCAAAACACTTGTTTTCGTTTTTTACTTTTGTTTATTGTAGATGTAGGATCTCGCTCTGTCGCTCAGGATGAAGTGCTGCTATGTGACCTTAGTTAACTGCAGCCTCAGACTCCTAGGCTCAAACTATCCTCCTGCCTCAGCCTCCCAAGTAGCTGGGATTATAGGTGCACACCACTATGCCTGGCTTTTTTCTTTTCTTTTTTTTTTTGTGTGTGTGAAACGAGGGCTCACTATGTTGGCCAGGCTAGTCTCAAATTCCTGGGCTCAAAGTGATCCTTCTGCCTCAGCCTTCCAAAGTGTTAGGATTATGTCAGCCACTGTGCCTGACCATAGTTTTCTTTATTAAAAGGGTCCCAAAGTAGGGTTGCTTGGGCCATGATGTGTTATAAAATTTAGCTAAGCAGATATTTCAGTACAGACAATCTGTTTGAGGGTTCTGATATGTATACATTTCAGTTATTATGGTTTAGTTAAACATTACTAATTTCTATCAACACATTTCATATTTCAGTTACCATGGGATATTAACTGTAATTGCATAAAGCACCAGCTTCACCGCTAGCTCTTTAGTCTACATATCTCTACCGAAATAACAGATGTACATCATGATCAGTGGCAAAACACACCACTCTCAAAGTCTGTTGGTGATTGGTTATGGCACATCTGTTATTTGGTTCGTGTTCAGATAGCAAGGCAAGTAGTTTCATTCCTTCCTTAATTTTCAGTGATAAACACACATGATATTTTACAAAAAAAAAAAAAAAAAAAAGAATGATTGAAAAAGGGAATGGGCCAATAAAGACACAGGTGCAGCAAAGAAACAAAAAGTGATAATACTGGGAATGAAATTCAAATCAAACATAAATGCAGTCATAGAAGAATTAGCTAATTATAGAAATATTGGCACTGATGCAGTTTGAAAGACTCTAGCTATGTAGCCAGAGGAACTTAGTAAGGTAAATGTATCAACATAAATGAGGAAGGTAGTATGGTGACATGTCCCAGTGGATGGGACACTAGCAACAAACTTTTCATTAAAGAATCTTCCAGAGATAGAAAGCATAAAGAATAGAACGTTGGAAGTTGATTCAAATTTAGAAGGAAGTATGACAATTTGCAAAGGCATAGAAAAGATGCTGGCTTTCTGTCATTATACAAAAAGAAGGCAAGCACATTTCAAACGGCTCTTGCTAAGTTTTTTACAAAGAACTAAAACCCATTACTTCCCAACATTTCTAATGTTTTAAATTATAGTGTATTAAAAAATAATAAATACTAGTTTTACTGTGTTTTTCTTACATATCTGTAACTGACAGTAAAAAAGCATCTTTTAAATGTTTTGATAAAAAGCTTTCAAGATCAAGGCTTCTGCTTGAAGTTATTTTCATGCTCCTGCATGACTCTGTAAAGCAGAGATTGCCTGTACGGTATATACTATATCCCACTAGCTTCACAAAATCTATACTGCATGCAGGGGTTGGTCCAAGAATGGTTTAATGACTGGCAACCAAACTCAGAACCCATTTTCCTCTTCAATGACTAAGCACCAATTATGCTTCTCAGTCCTTCTGCAAAGACAG